>NC_044390.1:44928620-45178620 GCF_006542625.1 Nomascus leucogenys | reverse complement strand
GTTCCAAGGCAGCTGAGTGCTGGTTTGTCTTAGATGAGCTTGAATCAATTTTCAACAAACAGCTGGTAAGATGGATGGTGATACCCGGAAGTTAAACAGCATGCCGTGCTTTATAGGAATCTTGACTGCTAATTTGAAGTGGAAGAAAGAGGTGCCATAATGAGGCAGCTTCTCTTGTCTAAACGTGGGTATTGAACCTGGCTACCTTGGAGTTGTGTGTGTTCACTTGATATGGACATTGACCAAACCAGGAGTCGGCGTTCCAGAGTGGGCGCCAGGACTTGCCGGAATGTGCTGTCTGCTTTCCAAAGGAACCAGGTGGTAGCCACGTGGTATGGCTTGTAGACCTGGTTCTGAGACTTGGCTGCAAAATACAATTCCCAGGAGATGCTTTGTCAAAATGTTCATGTCTGAGCAAAGTCACTAGAGATTCTGGTTTAATTGGCTTGGGGTGGGACGTGGACATGGGAGTTCTTAGAAAGCTCTTCTGGTGATTCTAATGCAGAGGCCGGGTTGAAAATCTCCGTGCTAGACCAGTGGGTCTTGAACATTTTGGTCTCAGAACCCTTCAGAATGTAGAAATTCTGAAAGTTTTAAGGACCCTAAGTGCTTTTGTTTAGGTATGCCATTAGAAATTGAAACTAAGAAAATTCTAAAATGTACATGTAATCATATATTTAAAAATGAAAATAAACCTATTGTATACTAACGTATGTAGAATTTCATGGAAAAAATAACAGTATATTCAAAAAGTTAGTGACAAGTATAGTATCTTAGTAGCTCTTTGCAAACCACTGGCTTAATACAGAAGTCACTATATGAAAAAGGCACCTGCACACCCATGTTTATAGCAGCACAATTTGCAGTTGCAAAGACATGGAACCAACTTCAGTGCCCATCAACCAATAAGTGGATAAAGAAAATGTGGTGTATATACACTGTGGAATACTGCTCAGCCATAAAAAGGACAAAATAGTATCTTTTCCAGAAATTTGGATGGAGCTGGAGGCCGTTATTCTAAGTGAGGTAACTCAGGAATGGAAAACCAAATATCATATGTTCTCACTTATAAGTGAAAACTAAGCTATGAGGATGTAAAAGCATAAGAGTGATATAATGAACTTTGGGTATTTAGGTAGGGGGAAGTCTGGGAGGGGGATGAGGGATAAAAGACTATACATCGGGTACAGTGTACACTGCTTGGGTGACCAGTACATCAAAATCTCTAAAGAACTCATTCATGCAACCAAAAACTACCTGTACCCCAAAAACTATTGAAATGAAAATAAAAATTATTTTTTAAGAAAAGACAGCTAGATTCTAATATCTGCTTCCACATTCAGTCTTGCAACATGTCATTTCTGTTCAAATCTATGAAGAAAATCTGACCTCACACAGATGTCATTGGAAAAGGGAGGTATGTAGTAAAAGCCCTTTCAGATCATTGTGGATGTTCTTTGATACTACACCAAAACTCAGCAACTGGTAGTTTCTCAAAAGTTAGTTGCAATGTGGAATCTGAAAATACATAAACTTTCTGTGCTCCATTACATTAAAATCCACTGGTCTATCTTGATATTTGAATGGATTTTTTTACCCTTACATGATTTTATTACATCTAGCACAGGTCACTTGAGAAATATCAGCTCAATGAGTCATGTATGCAGATCCTGCAGTGTTGACACAATCCATTACTCAATATTAAGGAAATCACATGTGTTAGTATCTCTTTAACTATTGGAAAGCTGTCAAGCTCACCGTGGCTGATACAAGTTTTTCAAAATTCTTGAAAGCTTGAGTTTCATCATTGGCAACAAATACTGTCAGTTATTTTCTTGGAAGTGACAGAATTAATTTGTTCATTTTCCAGATAATGTCTGCCAAATAGTCAAGTTTGAATAACTATAGTTTGTCTATCAGTTGTTCTTTCAAGTAAAAATGGCGCTCTTTGAAAAAAAAAAAAAAAGGCAGGGAGTTCAGCTCACAGTTCAGAAGATTGGCAAAGGTGCTTTTCCTTGAGGCAGCTGTGGAACTTCCAGATGGGGCAGAGGTGCTCTATGTCTACCTCCCACTTCATCACAAAGAACATTGAAAGGCCAGTGCTCAAATATTGAGATTTAATAAAATGAATAACTTTCAGTACATCAAGTACATTCTTGTTATTTCAAATTCATAATCTCTATATTTTACTTGTTTTCTTATTGTGGTAAAATACATGTAACATAAAATTTTCCAACTTAATTATTTTATATTTTATTTTTTTGAGATGGAGTTTCACTCTCATTGCCCAAGCTGGAGTGCAAAAGTGCGGTCTCAGCTCACTGCAACCACTGCCTCCCGGGTTCAAGTGATTCTCGTGCCTCACCCACCACCATGCTCAGCTAATTTTTGTATTTTTAGTATAGATGGGGTTTCAATATGTTAGCCAGGCTGGTCTCAAACTTCTGGCCTCAGGTGATCTGCCCCCCTCGGCCCCCCAAAGTGCTGGGAGTACAGGCATGACCCACCTCATCTGGCCCCATCTTAGTTATTTTTAAGCATACAGTGCAATGGCATTAAGTAGATTCACATTGCTGTGCAGCCATCACCATCATCCATCTCCACAACTCTTTTCATCTTGCAAAACTGAAACTCTGCATTCATTAAACAATACTATCTGTTCCCCTCTCCCCCCAGCCCTTGGCAACCACCACTCCACTTTCTGTCTCTATGAATTTGACTACTCTGAGTACCTCATATAAGTGGAATCATACAGTAATTGTCTTTCTGTGACTGGCTTATGTCCTTCAGCATAATGTCCTCAAGGTTCATCCATGATGTAGCCTGTGGCAGGATTTCCTTCCTTTTTCAAAGCTGAATAATATTCCATTGTGTGCATACACCACATCAAGTACATTCTTAAGTGAAACTGGCTTTTGTTTTTTCTGCACATGCATGGCAGTGAAGAATGCAGTGATGACTAGTACAGATCTGTGCTAAGGAGACAACAGTTCTACCCACCCTGAGTGCAAAATGGAAAGGCAAACCATGTCGTATTATCACGAAAATAGTGTTGGCTTTTCAGACACCTGAAGTCATCTCAGCAAATTTACAACCTAGGTTCTATGTTGCAATTTCTACTTATACAGTATATTAGTCCATTTTCGCCTGCTGATAAAGACATACCCGAGACTGGGTAATTTATAAAGAAAAAGAGGTTTAATGGACTCACAGTTCCAGGTGGCTGGGGAGGCCTCACCATCATGATGGAAGGTGAAAGGAATGTCTTACATGGCAGCAGACAAGAGAGAATGAGGACCAAGGGAAAAGGGTTTCCCCACATAAAACCATCAGATCTCATGAGACTTATTCACTACCATGAGAACAGTATGGGAGAAACCGACCCCAGGATTCAATTACCTCCCTCTGGGTCCCTCCCACAACAAGTGGGAATGGGAGCTACAATTCAAGATGAGATTTGGGTGGGGACACAGACAAACCATTTCACATAGTAAAGTAGAAAGTCTTCAAAAAGGAAAGAGAAAACAGAAAATGCACTCATAGTCCTAAAGCCCAGAGACAGTCACCATCAGTATATACGCTGGTATGTTTTCTTATCAAGGCCACATTCCTGAAATGTTTTGTCTTTATGATGCTGGTAAGCAGGGAAAGGGCCAAAAGACACTGTACTGGACAGATATTTTCATTCTCTCTACAAGCTCTAGAAAAACAGAAGACAATTAAATTCAGGACTAAACCAACATTTGGAAATGTGAATGTAATTAATTCTGTAGAAATACTTAGGGTATATTTGTCTTTCATTTTTCCTCCGTAACATCTTGACATAAGGAGTGTGAGAATCCCCGGTTCCTTACCTCTAAGTTCTTTGCTTCTAAAATATGGGTAGGCCATGGTGCAGCGGCTCATTCCTATAATCTCAGCACCTTGGGAGACTGGGTGGGAGGATAGCTTGAGCCCAGGAGTTCGAGGTTGCAGTAAGCTGGGATTGCACCACTGTACTCCAGCCTGGACAATAGAGCAAGACTCTGTCTCTAAAAATCTAAAAATAAATAAAATGTGGGTAATGGTGGTCTCACACTGGCTCATGGGAGAGGGTTAGTGATATAATCTCCACTTAGTACCGAGTGAGAAGTTGGCATAGAGAAGGGAGCTCACCAAGTGTCCATTGTCTTTCAATAAATACTAATGTAAGTAACAATAATAGTAATAATAATCATAATACCTCTTAGATACTTATTTGCTTTGTCTCATTAGGAACTCACACAGTGATGAGAGTCAGAGGCTGGCCCAACCCTCTCTAATTAGCAGATGAGTAAATGAAGGTTAGAAACCCTGAGAGCACAGGAAGGGCCCAGACATAGGAGGCAGGGCTGCCAGTTTCACCAGGGAGAGAATTCCTGAAATGGATCCCTGCACCTCCCTGTGATGGCTAATATTGAGTGTCAACTTGATTGGATCGAAGGATGCAAAGTATTGGTCCTGGGTGTGTCTATGAGGGTTTTGCCAAAGGAGATTAACATTTGAGTCAGTGGACTGGGAAAGGCAGACTCACCCTCAATCTGAGTGGGCACAATCTAATCTGCTGCCAGTGCAGCTAGAATAAAGCAGGCAGAAGAAAGTGGAAAGACCAGACTGGCTAAGTCTTCTGGCCTCCATCTTTCTCCCGTGCTGGATGCTTCCTGCCCTTGAACATTGGACTCCAGGTTCCTCAGCTTTGGGACTCAGACTGGTGTCCTTGCTCCGCAGCTTGCAGATGGCCTATTGTGGGACCTCACCTTGGGGTCAATCATGTGAGCCAATACTCCTTAAACTCTCCTTTATATATACATCTATCCTATTAGTTCTGTCCCTTTAGAGAACTCTAAGACAGATTTTGGTACTAGGAGTGGTTCTAGAGGAACAGAATATTAAGGATAGAGTTCTTTCATTGGTTTGGGGGTTTCTGGAAAACCCTGACTAATGCACTAGGGGGAATTTCCCTGACATGGATCCCCGCACCTCCCCGCACCTCCCCGCACCTCCCTGTTGGTGCTGTCTCACTGCCACACTGCACTAGTTCTACCATTCATTTGAAGTTCCTCCTTTAAAATGACTCACTTTTTTTTTTTTTTTTTACTTAAATAGTGTTTGAAAGGAAAGTTATATGACTACTGTAAAAGTAAAACGAGCATTACTTGCCACAAAGAGGAAGTAACAACAAATTTAAATATATAGCTATCTGAATAGAGGGTGTTCTCCACGTATCACTGAAAGTCACCTGGTGGCCGCCCAGAAGCATGTGGTCCTGGGCTCTGGCTCTGAGTGGAGCATGGAGACTCTGAAGAGCCCTAAGTGGACGCTCAGAACATCTACAGCCGTAGCACCAGCTGAGCGCTATTATAAACCGGATACACCACTCAGGATGTGCTGTCATTTGTATTGCTGTGATCTAAATCCTTCTCTGTCCAAACCTTCAGGGTGGTTTCTAAATGCACAAATATTTATAGGTGTAAATTCAAGTGGGTGGCAGGTATTGTGTCAGGCGGGTAAAGCATATAGAACAGGAGTAACTGAGATGATTCTGCCAATCCCAGAGCTTGGATGGAGAGTTGACTATGAGAATGCAACCCAGGGACCAGCAGGAGGGTGCTGGCCTCTGGTAGCCTGTGAAATGGAAGTCTGGGTGGTCTCCTCCAGCACTTGGCAAGAACACTGGCTGGGCTCCAGAGCTGAGAGTCTGTGGATCTCCCTGTCCCATGAGCCCTTGAAACACAGATACTGGAATAAGACAAGATGGTGACAAAGGAAGTGTTAACCTGTGCTACCCTCTGCACCTGCTCCCAACAGCCTTACAAAGGAACATTTAATTCCCACAAAAAAGGAAACAGATGTTGTCCTCTTAATAAAACACCAATCCTTAAAATCATCATCCTGGCCAAATGCCACAGTCCTCCCTAATAAACATGGATGGCTCTGTGACCGGCTGGATTAATTAATACCCACAGGTTCCTGACCTTTTCCTGGGCACATGGACAGTCAGTCCCCCCAAGACAGATGACCCGCTGGCTCGCCTCTGCCTGTGATGTGTGCGTGTCCTTCTTATGCGAGAGACGTGGGACCAGAATCCAAGTCCCCGACCGGGCCTGCTTTCTGTTCCAGAGTAAAATAAACATAAAAATAAAAACAAGCCTGCCTGTCCTTGACGTTCCTCATTGCACAAACAGCGCCTTATAAGAAAATCAGTATTTGCTGATTTTCCAACAATGAAGGAAACATTGTTCTCTTCTAATGAAAGGGCAAGATTTCATTTTCTTTTTTTAAAGCAATAATTCCCACCCCACCCCTCCCCAAGGAAATGGTAATCATGCTTTGTCTGTCTTACCTGGTTGGGGAAATAGCATCACCTGAGTCAGGGTCTTGGCTGGAGAGTCAGCAGGTCCATGCCTCTGAGAATATATCAGGAGCAGGTGGGGCCTCCAGGTGGGGTGTTTGGAGGACCCTATTCATAGACAATCAGGAGGATCCTCAAACCAAGAGAAGGAAATACATGGAGTGTTCCGGTTTCCATGTACTCCCATGCTTACCCTCACACCTGCTTCCATATACACCGGGCTTTCACCAATCGCAGGCCTAGCCTTGTCTTATTTTCTAACTTATACTAAAGTATGAACAGCCATCCCAAGCGTAACGGGGAGTAGGGCAGGGAGGGCCCACAGATAGAAGTAGGCACCTCGCTTTGCTATATTAGATCACATCCCTATTCCACTATCACAGCCTGAGGCCACAAAAGCAAAAACAAAACAAAACAAAAAAAGGAAAAAACCCAGTAATGACTTATACCACTCAGAAACATAACAGAAAATGAAACATGAGAATACATGAAATCAGCTACAGAAACAATGAAAAGGTACATCTGGACCGATTTCACCCTGGGCAGCATAAACATTGCAATTGTTTGTCATCAAGGTAGAAAATAAAAACAGAAAAATATATGAGCGTCATCTTAGGGAAAAACCCTCCCCCCGATCTTGGGTCAGCGCAGGGAGGTAGTCAAAGTGCAGGTGGGAAAGCCCAGTGTCAAAGCTGATCGTACCATCCAACAGCGACTTGGCTTTGATCAACTGTGTTTAGTTTTTCTGCCTTCATTTCTGTGATGGTTGATTTTAGGTGTCAACTTGATTGGGTTAAGGAACTCCCGGATAGGTGTTAAAACACCACTTCTGGGTATACATGGAAGGGTGTTTGTGGAAAAGATTAACATTTAAATCGGGAGACTAAGTAAAGAAGGTCAGCCCTTGCCCATGTGGGCTAGCATTGTCCAATCCATAGATTGGATTTAAAAGGTAGATCAGATGGATCAAAAAGGAGGATGACAGATGAATTCTCTCTCTTTCTTCTGGAGCTGGGACATCTCGCTTCTGCTCTCAGCTGTCAGAGATCCAGGTTCTGAGGCCTTCAGACTCTGGGACTTTCTCCAGCAGCTGCCCATATTCTCAGGCCTTAAGACTCAGATTGAATCACACCACAAGATTTCCTGGGTCTCCAGCTTGCAGAGGGCAGATCATGGGAGTTCTCGGCCTCCACAATCACATGAGCCAATTCCCCTAATAAATCCCCTCTTAGTTTTCTCAAAGAATGAAAAATAGATTACCATTTGACCCAGCAATCTCATTACTGGGTACAGACCCAAAGGAAAATCAACTGTTCTACCAAAAAGACACTGCCCTTGTAGGTTAATCACAGCACCGGTCACAATAGCAAAGACATGGACTCAACCTAAGTGGCCACCAATGGATGACTGGATGAAGAAAGTGTGGTCCATATACACCACAGAATATTACACAGCCATAAAGATAATACTGTGCTTTGCAGCAGCATGGATGGAGCTGGAGGCTATTATCCTAAGCAAACTAACGCAGAAGCAGAAAACCAAATACTGCATGTTATCACTTATAACTGGGAGCTAAACTGGGTACATCACAAATATGGGAACAAGCACTGAGTTACAAGAGGGGGATGGAAAGGAGGGGAACAAGGGTTGAAAAAACCACCTACTGGGTAGTACTTATTGGGTACTATGTTCACTACTTGAGCAATGGGAGCATTAGAAGCCCAAACCTCAGCATCTCATAAAATGTCTAAGTAACAAACTTGCAAATGTAATCTCTAAATATAAAATTTAAAAAGTAAAATAAATCCCTATCTACCTATCTATCATCTATCTAATCCATCTGTCTATTATCTATCATTAATCATCCATCCATCTATCATCTATCTGTCTATCATCTGTCTATAATCTATCTACATCCATCTATTTTAATCTATCTATCCATGCATTAATCCTATCGGTTCTGTTTCTCTGGAGAATCTTCATACAGCTTCCCATCTATAAAGTGGGTGGAATAATAGTGCATATCTCATAGGATGTTAGGAGGATTCATGGAGACACATCTTAAATGGACCACTGTGACTTTTTGCTACTCTATGACTATACTTGAGAGTACTGTAAAATAAGCTCTTCATAACTGAGAACCAAAACTTTCAAAACAAACATCTGCCTTTCAGGGGTATGTTGGGTTGAGAGTCCCCTTTTCAACTACCACCGCCTGCTCAGCTTCCCTCTCCTGGGTGGGGATGGTATGGCGCAGTGGTATGTGGGGGATCACACGCCCCTCTCTGGGAAGCAATTGATGGGGACTGGGAGGCTTAGGCATAGCTCCTGCCTCCTCTCTCTTCTAACCTGAGCACTCAGACAAGTGGTTTAACTGAGTACAGCTCCTCCTCATCTGCGCTATCTGCCATCTGGAAGGAGATAACAAGTATATGCAAATATGTGGTTCTAACACCTGACCTTCTAAACCTTCTGGCTTCTAGGTCCCAGTGAGGACCAGTCTTGACTTTTACAAGTTCTCAGAGCAAAGACATCCACACAAACATAGCCCCATCATGTTCAACAAACCCTGCACAAAGTTGGAGGGCCCCACCCTTTAACTTACTGCTTGCTTACTGCTATCACTAAGCCTTCTTTTGTTCTGGCTGCCAGGAAGTTCAAAGAAAAATTAAATGTTCAACTAGAGCAACCATGTAAACCCTCATGTTAAATGTCTATATTACTTCTTCATGGAAGGGTTTTTTTTTTTCTTTCAATGCATTGTTGAAATATTCTATTGACTACATGGTTTTTTTCAAAGGCTAAGAGGCAGAGAATTCCCCAGTGAGGGTAATACAATTCTAAACAAGCAGGGTACAGGATCACAGCCATAAAATATACCAGGGTTCGGTCTAAGAGTTTCTGCTCAAGAGACTGATGTTTTAGGGAATGCCTCCTACTGTCACCTCCACTATAAGCTGAAGGAATAACAGGAAGAAATGAACAAGGGCAGGTGGATCGGGAGTCAGAACACCAAGGTCCCAGCCATGGAGCATCATTTTGTAGCTGTGTGACCTCCCTGTACCTCAGTTATCTGATCTGTGAAATGGGATTTAATGGGAAGAATGAGACCAATTCTCCCTGGGGATCTTAGGGTCTAGGATTGCTACAAGGGTCACATGGAACAAAGGATGCCAACATCTTTCGAACAGGATGAGGCACTAAGCTTCTCTGCAACATTGTCATAAAGATGTCATCTTCCACACCTCCCGTCATAATATCAGCAGGTCCACCTTAGAAAAGTCTAACTGGGGAAAACTGTAAGCAACATCATGCAAAAATCCTTCTCCACATTTCTATTTCCTCACCCATGAAGCAAAGAAGACAAATTCCTGACTCGTGTCCCCAAGTTGGTGGTGGTCAAGAAATGATGATGACTCACGCTGCTGGTGCCCAGGGATGGCAGCTCACACATTTGGCCTTCCTTGCAAATGTATGAGTAACTGGAATTCTCAACCCTGGTTTTGAGACCAGGAGACTGGGGCACAGAGAACTTAAGATATTACCAAAAGTCACATAGCAATTCATCCACATGCAGTCTGGCCCTAAAGTCGGGATTTTCACAGTACTTCCTCTGCAGTGAAAAAGGGTGGGAGATTTCAAGAGGAGTGAAGGCTTCTGAGTGCAAAAGAACTTCTCCAGGTCAGCAGTGCTTTGAGCAACCCGTGTTCCTAATGGGCCCTGAGGAACCCAAGTAAGACAGTGGCAGGGCTCACTGGAACCAAGTCAGGGGGGAGGTATGCACCCACTGGTAACCACCAGGATCTGCCGTCCCCCAAGGTCCAAGGTCAGTTCCACCTCTTTGCACTTTGGTCAGATGTAATGGAAAGACACTACAGACACCAGCAGAGCCCACATGAGAACACGGATGAGTCTCCCAGACAGAAGGTAGAGCAAAGGTGACATTCACAGAGAGAGCACACGAGAAGCAGTTGCGGTTAAGTATAAGAGCAGGTGAAACCAGCTGCGGAGGCGTGACAGGTTTATTTGTGTTCTAGTCCTAAATCCCGGTGCTAGTTACATGGGGGGCTCTGTTTATTTAGCTGGGTCCTTACAATCAATGTGTTTTTCCATATGAACATCACCCTTTCACACTTCAAAATAAATATCTGACAAAAATGAGCCATAACGGCCTGGCACGATGGCTCATGCCTGTAATCCCAGCACTTTGGGAGGACGAGGCAGGCAGATCACAAGGTCTGGAGTTCGAGACCAGCCTGGCAGATATGGTGAAACGCCGTCTCTGCTAAAAATACAAAAATTAGCCGCACTTGGTGGCGCACACCTGTAATCCCAGCTACTCAGGTGGCTAAGGCAGGAGAATCTCTTGAACCTGGAAGGTGGAGGTTGCAGTGAGCCAAAATTGTGCCACTGCACTCCAGCCGGGGCAACAGAGCGAGACTCCATCTAAAAACAAAAAAACAACAACAAAAAAATAAAATAAAATGAGCCACAACTCCTGGGTGGAAGCAACTACACTGGCGTTCAGAGGTGCCCACTGGCATTTGCTGGGAACACCGGTCAGGGCCAGATTTGAATCCCTAAAATAAATAAATAGTTAGAGACACCAGATGCTTCCCCCCACCTTGGCTTTCACGAGATGGACTCAACGTGCCTCCTTAGAAGATGCACAGACAAGTTTCAGAACAAAGAAAGCATGGGTGGAGGCTGGGCACACATTTCAAGTATCGCACAGGCCGGGCGCGGTGGCTCACACTTGTAATCCCCGCACTTTGGGAGGCCAAGGCGGGCGGATCACGAGATCAGGAGATCGAGACCACGGTGAAACCCCGTCTATACTAAAAATACAAAAAATTAGCCGGGCGTGGTGGCGGGCGCCTGTAGTCCCAGCTACTCGGAGAGGCTGAGGCAGGAGAATGGCGTGAACCCGGGAGGCGGAGCTAGCAGTGAGCCGAGATCGCGCCACTGCACTCCAGCCTGGGTGACAGAGCAAGACTCTGTCTCAAAAAAAAAAAAAAAAGTATCACACAGTACAAGCTGCCTGCCTCAATTGAAATTAAATAATATTCATGTGATTGGTTGATTTCCCTCTGCGAGCGTGGGGCAGCTGGGCCCAAGACTGGTGTGCACCACCTGGGGACATAGCAGGTGCTCTAGAAACAGCCAAAGAAGGAGGAGGTGGATAAAGGAGGACTGGCCCGAACGGTGCCTGCAGCTCCTATCCCGTGCCTGGTGTCCTCCCACATCACTCCCTCTCTCTGCCTCTCCCTCTGTCTCTCTCTCTGTGTCTGTCTGTCTTTCTCTCTGACACTCTCTGTCTTCCTGTCCCTTTCTCTGTTTGTGTGTATCTTTCTGTGTTTCTGTCTGCCTCTGTCATTTTCTCTGTCTTTGTGTTTCTTGTCTCTCCCTGTGCATGTGTCTCTCTATCTCTCTCACTGTGTCTGTCTCTGTGTATATGGCTATCTCTGTCTCTCTGTCTCTCTGTCTCTGTGCTTGGCTGTCTCTGTCTCTCCGTCTGTCTCTCTGTCTCTGTCTCTGTCTCTCTATCTCTGTTTCACTGTGTCCGTCTATCTGTGTCTGTTTTTCTCTGTCTCTGTCCCTCTTTCTGTCTCTGTTTCTCTGTTTCTTTGTCTCTCTGTTTCTCTCTGTCTCTCTCACTGTGTCTGTCAGTCTCTCTCTCTTTCTTTCACATGGGTGCACACTCACCCTCACCCACAGCCTCGGGCCACAGAGGCATTAAATGATGCTGCCCCTCAGGTTCTCCAGGTGTCTTGGTCATAAGAACTCCTGGTGAGTCTCTCAGGACAGCGAGTATCCAGCACACAGAAGACAATGCTTCAAGCCTTGCACAAGGCCAGACCTCCAAGCACAGCAGGCATGGGCCTCCCATCAGATGACCCTGACCCTCTGGACATCCCTGAAGCCCCAGGGACCTCAGATCCCACTGTGCAATGGGGCTGCAGTGATCACCATATTCTTTATGTAGAGCTCAGACTTCCGGCTCCATAGCCACAATCGTGGCCACCCATCTGAGTGTATCTACAGCTCCAGATTTCACCAGCACCAGGTTAGCAATTTCCTCACATCTCATCTGAAACCTACAAGGGCTGTGCTTAGCAAAGCAATGGCAGGGATGCCACTGGCCCTCATGCAAGGGTGAATCTGGGCATGCCCACTTCTCCTGCCTCATCCTCATCCCCCGCCATCTGCTTTGGGATCTGCTCCCACAACTGTGACCTTCTGCTCCCTTCTTGCAATCCCTGCAAAAGGCAGCACTTTACCATGGCTGGAGGGAGGGCTGAGGAGGCCTAAGAGGGTCAGCCCAACTCCCAGAAACACTGAGGTCAGTAGCAGCCTGCCCCACCCCAGCCAGCAGACCCCTCTGCTTCCTCTCCCCTCTGCAGTTTGCCTATTGCTACCTGGATTCCTGGACCTTCCCGCCCCTCTCAGCACCCCTGTGATTGGGTGCTCCACTGCAGGATGGCCAAGTTTATATGCTGTCAGGAACTTTATATCCCCTATAACTCTACCTCCCAAGCCCTCCTGTGCATGTGTTTAATTTTTACAATCAGGAAGACGGATGGGGAGAGTGACAGCCCAGACACCCTAGAGGGGTGGGCTCCGGCCCTGCCTTGAAGGAACCTGCGCATGAATTCCATCAGTGACCCTAGGTTGTATTTTATGCATAATACCCCAGTGGTTTTTAAATCTCCTTAAACTTTTGATGACTGAGATAAAGGAAAAGGAGGAGGTTGTGTAAATAGGGAGCCACTACTGGGGAAGAGCTGCTGGGACCTCGGTAGGGCAGGAGTCGAGGCCACTTGGTATTGGTAATGGAGCCTTGCTTCTAGCTCCATTCTAGCCATGCCAACACTCCCTCCACCTTCCAGTGGGCAGAACAGTGGGAGAACCCAACTACTCCACACCCTGATCTTTCTGAGACATACCCTACCTAGGATGATGGTGATGATGATGATGACCACAAAAAGAAGGAACATATAAGATATTAAATGAGAATGAACAGATCTTTTAACATACTGGTTTTTATTGATCATCACTCACAGTCTAGTAAAAACAATGCCCTTGTTATGCAAATACAGCTCTAAACCGAGTCCCCCCAGTGCCACTTCCAGTTGGATGGCAGCTCAAAACCCCTCCTGCAGATAGTTCTGTAGCCACAACACCAGAGCAATTGTCTAAAACGGCAAATCTGCTTGTATCCCTCCCCTGTGCCAAACAACGTCTCCCCATCACCCTCAGTCTATGCTCCATGTCCACCCTGCCTAGCTCCCCACCTTCCAATAAAGCAACAGCAATAACAGTAACAGGAGCCAATACTTAGTGATTGATTGCATGCTATGTATTTTATAGGGATTACACTGTTTTCTCCCCATAACAGTCCAGTAAGGCAGGTACTTTTATTTTGCTCATTTCATAAACCACAGGGAGGAGGAGGAGGCTGCCTACGGTCACACTGCTGGCCAGTCCTGTCCTCCAGGAAGCCATCCCAGAGGGTTTCCCTAGGGTATGGGCTGAGTGACGTGACCGACTTATACTGTGCCCATAGCATTCCAGGCTTTTCTCTTATCACAGAGATATGTTGTAGTTTAGGGTCAGCTTGTCCATCTCCCTCCATGGAAGGGAGGCAGGTACACCATCTGAGTCATTCTTGTGCCCCCAAGACCCAGCACTCGGCACACAGGAGACATCCAGAAAGCTTTTGAATGCACCCATGTTGGACTTAAGCCACCAGGCCTTTATTAGCTCAGGTGGGCTCTAGCATGCTTCTCCTGGCCCTGTGAGCTGCTGGGCTGGACCCCACAACCAGGGAGGAGGGTCCTTGGCGATGGGGATGGCCCTCCCTCTCCCCCTTCCTCCCTCCTTCATGAGGTCTTATTCATGCACACCATCAAGGTGCTTGTTAAAGCAGAACATCACTTGGGGACCAGTTGTATCCACTGGATTCCCTCGAATTCCTTGGGCCCAGGAGTAAAGTTTAAAACTGATTCTGCAAAAGGATAGCCCCAGTTGGGCTTCCAGGTGAAAGAGTGTACTAGACAATAGACACTTTATTCCCATAAGAGGAGGGGAGGCTGGGGGGCCCGCAAATACCAGCAAGCTTCCGTGCAGACCCAGGACTCCAGCGAAGAAAGCAGATGGACCCAGACAGAGCTGAAGCAGGACTGATAGCAATCAATACCATCCAACTTAATTTAATTCATTTGCCTTGTATTGAATATGATCTTAATATACTAGGAGACATCAGCTTCTATTAGAGCCCAGGAAATCATCTTTGAAAAGAGGCAAAATGGTATCAAATGCATAATTTGAAAAACATTGTTTTCAACATCTTTCCACTTCATTTAGCATTTTGAGGAATTGAGGCTATATCTTGTAACTATCAAACTGAATTAATCACCTTGAGACCTGATAGAAGATAACTGGAACTCTAATTTCAGCCTGCTTTTATTCTTGGAAGATAGCCTTTTAAGTGGGAATACCGGAATTAGTGCAAAATCACTTCTACTGTGCATAGGCTGCCACGCTACAATTTTTCAACAGACTAGACCTTGCTGTTAAATATGGTAGTCACTGACTACAGGTGGCTGCTGAACCCCTGGAATGTGGTGTTCTGAATTGAGACATAAAATACACATGGATTTCGAAGACTTAGTTGAAAAAGTGTGAAATATCTAAATAATTTTTATAATAACTACATGTTGAAATGGCAAATATTTTTTATATTTGTGGGAGTAAATAAATTATGTGAGTTCACATTAATTTTCACAAGTCATTTCACCTGATTTTTTTCACTTATTTGTCACATCTCCCAGAAAATTAAAAATTCCACATGTAGCTCTCATTATATTTCTGTTAGACAATGCTAGTCTACATGATGAAATATCGTGGATGTGTGCCCAGAGTTTTTTTTTTCTTTGAAATAGTGTATTTCCTAAGGATGCATTTACATTAAGTTGTGCCAATACTGATGTATTTGATTATATTTGTTTATTTTGATTGGAATAGATAGACTTATACATAGAAGAATATAATTTGGAATTTGGATCTCTAAAACTGTGCCCAGAGTTTTTAAATGACCTGTAAAAATACATAGGATGTAATTTCACATGAAAGAAGCAAGGAAATATGTACGTAGAGGATAATTAAAAGCGTGTAAAATATACAGATATGTTTACATGTATGTAGACAAAAAAAGACAGAAAGGAAATTCAGCTAGAATAGACATCTCAGAATGGTGGAATGACAGTTGATTATAATGGTCTCTTTTATGCATTTCTACACATTCCTGAGAGAGTTTTTTTTACAATTATTGTTAAAGAAAAATAAACATTTTTACAAAAATATTTTCCACAAAATTAGTATTGTTATGTGTATTGTTCTCTGTCTTGCTTTGTATTTGCTAAAGTAAATAATTTACAAGCACACTTAGATTTAATTTAACCCCCAGTGGCATCTCGTCATGAAATACACCATTTTTATGAAGAACTCATTCTCATGGAAGTCCATTTTTTAGTTAGATCACAAAACATTTTATTTAAATTAATGTTCTAGTCAGCAACAGATGATTTGGTAAAAAAAAAAAATTGGTGGTCACTATTATAATATTACGTTGGAAAGAGAAATTTTATTATCAAAGCTTGCTCATCCAGAATTCATTTTTAATGGGCTTGTTGCCTGAACTAAAAGAAAGAAAGAAAAGAGATCCTGGAAAATATCTCACGGATTTCTAACAGCTAGTCCTTTATATGGGCTACATTTGAAGAAATAATAAGAATTTTCTGACCTAGAGAAGCATGAATGAGAAAATGGTCCTGGCCTGATCTTTTCCCAATTTGGTTGACCCTCAAGAAGTCCTGTTGCAATGACCTCCACCTGGAAAACTTGAACTCCTTCTGGGTTGCACAGGCCCACCTGCCAATGCATTTATCCATTTATCCATCCACCCATCCATCCATTCATCTGTCTGTCTACCCATCTGCTTGTCTGTCCAAGCCCTTAGGCCTGTTGGAGGAACAAGGAGTCCAGTATGGCTGCAGGAGGCAGTAGATAAGGTCAGAAAAGTAGGCAGGACTTCACTTAGATCTTACAGGTGGTAAGGAATTTGGACTAATCTCAATGGAAAGGTACTGGAGAGGTTCAAGCAGGGGCACTGATGGCATCTAATTTCCGCACTGCAACACCACTCTCACTGCTACGTGGACAAGGAACTCTATGGGGATGAGAAGGAAGCCAGGAAACCATTTAGGAGACTACTTCGGTCATCCATGTGAGAGAAGAGGGCAGCCTGGATGAGTCATCACTCCAGAACAGACACCTCTCGGGTTCCACTCAGGGTACACAGGCTCACTCATGGCTGGCATTGGTTTATAGCCCCTTCTAACACAGTGATGTGGGAAGGGCACCCCGGAATACGAGATCATCTGCCTGAATCCTTAAAATATTTAAGCATCCCAAATCACCCTCTAAGCAAAAGTCTTCTTTAGGTTCCCAGAGGTTCAATTCTATGCAGTTTCGCTGCTTTTCATTTACCTCGAATGGTCCCAGCTGGATCTGGAAACAGATGTGTCAACACAATCCCTACTCTCGAACACTTCCCAGCCACCGGGAAACAGGTCATCAATTGTAATCTCCATGGAAAACCTGATTCTGTCAGAGCTTTGCAAACCCCACAGGGCTGGGCTGTATGAGGGAGCAAGTTCCTGCTGGCAGTAAGAACACCAGACTTCCCCAAACTGGACTGACTGACACTGGAGACAGGGTGAACTTCCCCAGTTCTCTGAAGTCCTGGCACACTTCCTGTGCTGTTAAATCATCCCCGGGTAAACCTGACCTTCCAGAATCTGTGAAAGCTAGCTATTTCATGATGAACCAACTTTCTGAGTTTATCAACCACTGTTACTTTTCTGGCTCCTACCCAGCCCCATCTGGGGAGCAATGCAGACCCAGCAATCCTGGCATCTGGAAGCATTTGTCTTAAAACAGCCAATTCCCTCTTGATGTCCATGATCAGTTCAGCTTCCAGCCAACAGACCAGATATTCTCTCCCATGAGCCAGACCCACAGGATGCTACCTGCAGTACATGTGAAGTGTCCCTACTATGCACCACCGTCCTGGAGGAATCCTCAGACCCGTCCACCATTCTGGCCCTGTGGGGAAAATCGGTGGATGCCAACACATTGAGATCATTTGCAAGTGCACAGATACACATGCACACACACAGTGCTCGGCCAGAAGTTAGTTTAAGGAACTGGACCTCTGGGAAGGGTGTGGCTTGGGCAGAGATATTGGCTGTTTACAGACAGCTGCTATATGCTCAGCTATGCTCTGGGCTGCATCAGTTGGGGCTGCAGAAAGACAACAGCATAGTCCTCAACTGCTGATAATTTGATGTAGAGTTGGGGAGGGTGTCAGAGGGCGCAGAGAGTGGAGTCCATAGACTATGAAGACAAAGTGGAATTCACCCTGGAACTTACCCACTGAGGAGCCCACCCTTGGAGCTCTGTCCTCTCTCGGTAATGATCCTGCACAACACCATCCACTTTGGAAGCTTCGTTTTTTCCCCATTCTTTCAATGGAAACAATGGCTTAGAGGAGTTCTGGAACTTCCTAGGTGCAGTGGAATTCCATCACACATATAGTGAGGATCTAGACTCAAAAATCCTGCTGAGCCTGGGCGCAGAGGTTCATGCCTGTAATCCCAAAACTTTGGGAGGCTGATACAGGCTGATTGCTTGAGTCCAGGAGTTTGAGACCAGCCTGAGCAACATGGTGAAACCCCATCCCTACCAAAACTACAAAAAATTGGCCAGGCATGGTGGCGTGCTCCTAGTCCAAGCTACTTGGGAGGCTGAGGTGGGAGGATTGCTTGAGCTTGGGAGGCGGAGGTTGCAGTGAGCCCAGATCACACCATTGCATTCCAGCCTGGGCGACAGAGCAAGACCCTGTCTCAAAAAAAAAGACAAAAACAAAAACAAATTCTGCTGAGACAGGACTGCTGCTGAAAACCACCCAAAGTGCAGCAGAAATGATTTTGTGTAGTCAATTCTCCCTACAAGACTTCACTTATACAACATGGACATGATAGATTAAGAGCACATATGCAAAATATGAACCCATTGTACTATTTAAATTACTCCCTTTTCTGACAACCATGTATATTTTAATTCATAAATACCCATGCATTGAAGAAACATGACCAATTATATAGCATTTCTACAAGTTGATCAGGCTCAAACCCCATGACCCAGTTTCAAAAGGATCTAGCTGGAAATTTCCAGCAGGAAATTATTTTCTTATAGTAACTTCAGAAACATTGAACCGGCATGAAAGTGCCCTGTCTGCCTGTCCACAGTAGCAAAGCTACAAAAAAAACATGCAGAGAGCCCCTGAATCCTGCACCAGAGACAGGATCTTTACCCCCCACAGTAGAGAGGAGAAGCCAACCTGAGAATGCAATTCGTTTTTTTTGTTTTTGTTTTTGTTTTTGTTTTTTTTTGAGACGGAGTCTCACTCTGTCACCCAAGCTGGAATGCAGTGGCTTGATCTAGACACACTGCAACCTCTGCCTCCGGGGTTCCAGTGATTTTCCTGCCTCAGCCTCCCGAGTAGCTGGGATTACAGGAGCACACCACCACTCCCAGCTAATTTTTGTATTTTTAGTAGAGACGGGTTTTCACCATGTTAGCCAGGTGGGTCTTGAACTCCTGACCTCAGGTGATCCACATGCTATGGCCTCCCAAAGTGCTGGGATTACAGGCATCAGCCACAGGGGAATGCAGTTTTCTATTTTAATAAACTACTCTGCCAGCCTCTGTGTCCTGAGCGCACTTCCCTCTTCATAACGTAGTTGAGGAGGTCTAGAATCCTTCTGTTGGGGTACAGGACACATTTCCGTGTAACTTTGCTCCCTGACTCCCTGAAATTTCTTCCTGAAGGAGAGTTGGGCTACAAGGACTCCTTCTCCTAAAGCCAGCTCCTGAGAGTCCAAAACCTCTAAAAGTTTTTCATCCTTACTGGGTTTCCTTCAAGACACCTTCAGCTTAGGCTTCAGGTCCACCCTGTGACAGCTTTGCACTCTTCTTCTTGTCCTGCCTTGGGGCGTTGGGACCTGAAAGGCATTTTATAGAGCCTTGTTGAAGAAGCAATTGCAAGTCAAAGCTCTGACCCAAGCCAAAACCCAGAGATGGGTACAGCAGATTCAAGCAAGCTCCAGCCCATTCCTCAGCATGTACTCATTAGGCAACCACACGTGCGGGGTCGGAGGAGGTTTCAGGACAAGGGTCCCCCTGCATGAGTGGGGCGACGCCCTTGACATTGGCGTCCTTCCTGATGAACCTGGCCTTGGCTGCTCTCCATCTCTACTAGGCCAGGGTGGGTGGAGGGACCTCCCTGGGCCATCACAGCCCCTCCCCGCTGAGGAGACCGCCCTTGGAGCTCTGTCCTCCCTCTGTAATGGGCCTGCCTCTCCCTGCCAAGGTTTTAAAAGCATCTGGGCACAGGTGCGGGTGCTGCCAGCCTCCAGGGCTAATAAGCGGAAACTCGGCAGAGGAAAATGAGGCCGTGTAGCCACAATGCCATTATGTTTTCCCAGAACATGCAATGCTCCCAAATAAATGTGTCTCCAGCATTATCACACCACAATATTCATACGGCTCATTACTGGTTTTAATTTTGCCCGTTGCTTATTTACTGTCTCCTTCTGCACTTTATTGCCGGGGTGGAAGAGTTATTCATCCAAGCCCAGCACAGAAGGGCCCCAAAGCGGAATTTCTCCAGAAGCCGCTGGCCCAGCGCTCAGGCCTCGCAGGCTCCAACTCAAACCCACACAGCATCAGAGGTTCCCCCAGGCGGCCCTTCCTGCAGCTCCCTGCCACGTTGACTGACTGCTTTTCCTGCCTAGGGAATGAGCCCTTTCTCCTTTCTATGACCAAAAGCTCTGTGGCCACCCGCTACGGTGGACAGATGAGCCCATGACACCACTCAGTGATTGCCTGCGTAGTCTGAGGTCAATAACATCCACACGGGCCCCTTCACGTAGGCGAGCCGCTGTCATGTGCGCTCTGCGACCTGGGACTCTTGCCTGCTCTGCTCTGATACAGAGCTAGTGCCCTTCCTCCCTAGGCATGGCTTAGGTCCCAGAAGCCACACACGTCACAGGTGGAAGGATGGCAGTGTCCTCTGAGCTGCATGGGGAACTGGATGTGGCATTCCATCCCTGGAGACACCTCCAGAAAGGTAAAACCGTTAAAGGAAAGAGGATGCACACAATGACTTCATAAATATACTTTTAGAAAAAATTGGAATTAATGCTTTTTAACTCAAATTTGACAAGCACAGAATGGTGTAAAGAAGCAAATCACTATACCTTTCTGCTCATCAACAAAAAACTGTTAAAACTTTTGGCACTTTTATATTTGATCTTCTTTTACCTGTACTAAAAAAAAAAAAAAAGAAAAGAAAAAAGGAAAAAACAGAATTCAGAATATAATCTTGTCCTAGAATCTCTTTTTTATTAAATCCCTCTTCCAAAATTATAAAGTCAGCCTGTGTTTCCTACAATCAGTGTTGAAAAACAGTGTTATCGACATGTACTATCCCCTTTAATTATCGTATTTTTGTCCATAAGCGATATATGAGCATAATGGATGTTGGAGAGAGAAGGAAGGAAGGAAGGAAGGAAGGGAGGGAGGGAGGCAGGCAGGGAGGGAGGGAGGGAGGAAAGAATAAAGTAAAGAAGGAAGAAAAGAAAGAAGAAGGAAGATAAAAAGTAAGTAGAGATGGAAGGAGGGAGAAAAGGAGGAAGATAAGAAGGAAGAATGAAAGGCAGACAGGAAAACAAAATGAAGGACAGGAGGGAGGGAGGAAGGAAAGAAGGGAGAAATATGTAACAAAAGTTAAATAGAAAAACAAAAGAAACAAAAAAGTTTCAAAGAAAATAAAAGATACAATAAAAATAGGCCTTCACTGTCGTACATATATCATACGTTTTCATTTCTCTATAACTTTTTCCCTCTCAGCGAATTATCATGGTCATCCCTTTCGGAAAAACAGACACAAAGCACTTTCTTCCCTCTCTCTCTCTCTCTCTCTCTCTCTCACTGCATAGTATTCTTTAGTCTTGACATGCTCAATGTATTCAATCATTCCTGTACTTATGAACATTCAGAAGATTTCTTCTCCCTCCTTCCTTTAAAAATAATGCTTTTATTTCCATAAGTTACAGCCATAAAGTAGAATTGCTGGGTCAAAGGACATGGATACTTTAATTTTAATAGATACTCTAAGATTACATTCCCAAAAGACTGAAGCCAGTCACCAACCCACTGGCAATATATGAAGTGCCTATATCCTGGCATCTTTGTCAGCATTTAATATTATCGTTAGTATATTTTTGTCAACTTGATGGTAAAACATGGTATTTCAGTTTTACTGTAATTTTTACCTTCCCATTCACAAAGGTTGAGTATGTTCTCAAAAGTTTATTGACCAATTTGGATTTTCTTTTCTTGTGAATTGCCTATTGATAGTTTTTGCAAGGTTTGAAATTGGGTTACATGTCTTTTTCTTCTTTTGATTTGTAGATACTCTTTGCATATGATGCATATTAACTGTTTATCTGTCAGGCGTTGTAAATATTTTTCTCATTCTGTTTAACATTATGTCACACACAATTTCCCACATCTGTCAAGCCTCATTGTAAACGTGTTTGATGCCTGCAAAATATTCCAAAGTGGGAGGATATCAATTCACCATCCTCTAGCTATTGTTGGACACTTAGAAGTTTCTTGCTCTCTTTATGGTTTTATGAATGATGTTGTGGGAACCTCTGAGCATAAATCTTGCCCATGTTTTGTGTTATTTCTATAATGCAATTTAGTACATTTTGAAAAAAGTTTTATTTGTAAAAGTAAAGTCATTAAATCAAAAATATAAGCATTTAAAAGCTGTTGATGCATATTGTGAAATTGCTTCTTAATTGGCTATTTATTCTTCCCCAAACTCCACACTCAGTCTCCTTTGCCAGCACTGGGAATCGCAGTTCTTAAAAATGTATGCCATTGATGGTCTGAAAGGGTATCATAATATTGTTTTAATTGTTATCCTTTTTTTCCCCCTTTGAGGATCTTGATTTTTTAATGTATGTGAATTCTATATGTTTGTAGATTAAAAATCCTTAGTTGTATTTGTAGGAAAAATGTTCCTGGTTATGAGTTCACCTTATGCCTTTATTGATAGATAAGATATTTACATCTTACATAGTCAAATCCATTGGTCCACTGTAATTTTTTTCATAATCTTAAGCTTAGTCCTCTACTAGCCAATAGATCATTTCAATATGCACTGATGTTTTCTAGTTTGTTGTGTTTCGATTTCTATTTGACATTTAACATTTTATTCTGTTTTATCTCATTTTGGGGTATGATGCAAATATAAAATCTGCTTCTTTAACGGAGGTAGTTTTCCATCAAATTCAGTGCCATTTGGAAAATACTACTTAAATATCAATCCCTTCTAATGAAATTCATTTGGAGCTCTCTGGTCTGCATTTTAGATTTGTGTACTTCTTTTAGTATTAGTATCTAATTAATTTAAGGATTTTGCTTCATAATACATGTTATCTGGTAAAACAAATTCTCCTTCCTCCAATTAATTTTTGGTTTAATTTTATTAACTGGTGCTTGTCCATCTAATTTCTCCTAGGTATAATTTAGAAATATTTTGTTCCTTGCCCCCGCCCCCCAAAAAAAATCCTTCCCACACTTCGATTAAGATTACATTGAACCTCAATCTAACTTGAAGAGAATTTAGACATTCAGTCCCCTCATTTGGCTGTGGCTATATTTATAGCTGTCTTTAATTGAAAGTTTTTTTTAATCTTTATCATTATTCGTTTATATTTTCTTCAACTACATTCTACACCAATCTTCTTAAAACTTTTTCTGGGCCAGGCGCTGTAGCTCATGACTGTAATCCCAGCACTTTGGGAGGCTGAGGCAGTCGGATCACCTGAGGTCAGGAGTTCAAGACCACCTTGGCAAACATGGTGAAACCCTATCTCTACTAAAAAATACAAAAATTAGCCAGGCACAGTGGCACATACCTGTAACCCCAACTACTTGGAAGGCTGAGGCAAGAGCATCGCTTGAACCCAGGAGGTGGAGGTTGCAGTGAGCTGAGATCATGCCACTCCAGCCTGGCAACAGAGCGATACTCCATCTCAAAAAACAAAATTGATTATCTGCTATTAGGTTAAAAAAGGAACTTCTGCATGTCTGTTAAGAATATAGTTATCATCTTATATAATTATAATTATAGGGCATCGGTGATCACATTGATTTTATTAGTGTTGAAAATACTAAAATTATTTGTCCAATTAATAATAAAATTATAAATAACATCAGTAATAGTAAAACTGTCACTACATCTGAGATTCTTTTAAAAATAGCGTTTTGCATATTCTTCTAAGATGCGACAGAGGTTTCTGTACAGTTTTTGATTTAAAAGCCTTGACTCTTTACCTATTAAATAGGTGAACACTTTGCCAGGGTTTTAAATTAGGAAACTTTCAAACTAGGAACCAAATTTTTTTAAGACTGTAGAGATTTCTAGTCCTCTTCAAATTTTCTCAGAAAGAGATTTCTGTGCTCATCACTGACAGAAGTCGTCACTTCACTGATGTTATTGGTGGAATTGAGGACGAGTGTAACACTTTGTGATCTGATGGTTTCCCTGGACACATTTCAGCCCTAGGAGTTGAGAGAAATTGAGTGCCCACAGTCAGGGGAGGCGCCTGGTGGCTGCAGCCAGCCTTTGTGTGCACAGGCATGGAGAAGACGCCCTCTCCAATGGGTAGGGAACTAAAGATCGCAGTTAACAGAATCACATAGCCAGCACTGCCTGAGTGCTGATCGTGACCAGCCAATGCTCTAAGGGCGTGGTGTGCACCATCCCTGTAATTTTTTTCAGCTTTATTGAGGTTTAATGGACAAATAGAAATTCTGTATATTTAAGATGTATCTCTGACGTTAATATAAATATACAATGTGAAATCACCAACACACAATCAAGTTAATTAACATATCTATTACCTCAAATAGTTACTATTTTCCCACTTTATTTTTTTTATTTGTGGTAAGAACATTTAAGATCTATATATCTACATTATTCACAATAGCCAAGATATGAAAACAAACTAAATGTCCATCAGTGCATGACTGGATAAAGCAATTGCAATATATACATACATACATATGTACACACACACACACACACACACACACAATAGAATATTATGCAGCTGTTTCAAAGAAGGAAATCCTGCCATTTGCAAGAACATAGATGTAACTGGAGGACTTTATGCTAAGTGAAGCAAGCTAGACACAGCCAGACAAATGTTGCACCATTTTTCTTATATGTGAAAACTAAAAACAAACAAACAAAAAATGTTGAATGCATAGAACCAGAGATGGGGAGATGTAGGTCAAAGGGTATAAAGCTGCAGTGATGTACGATGAATAAATCTAGATGTCTAAATACAGCATGAAGGCTATAGTTAACAATACTCTACTGTATTGAAAACTAAGACAGTAGATTTTGGGTGCTCTTACCACGAAAGAAGGTAACCATGCGAGATGATATGTTATTAATAGGCTTCACTGTAGTAACCATCTCATTAAGCAAGCATATATCAGACATCACCTTAAGTATACACAGTTTAAAAAAAAAGAAGAGGAGCTTGAAGTTTGCTAAGGTTTCGTCTGCCTAGGTACACACAAAACAGTATGAGACAAATAGCAGGACTTGACACTAGCCACTCTGCAGTCTCCCTCAAAAGACAAATTGCCTAGTTCTTTTTCATTTTGTTGTGGATATATACACACACACACATATGCATATGTGTGTGTGTAGATATATATAGGTGTGTGTGTGTATATGTGTGTAGATATATACAGGTGTGTGTGTAGATATATAGGGGTGTGTATATATGTGTATGTGTGTAGATATATACAGGTGTGTGTGTATATATGTGTGTGTACATATATAGGTGTGTGTGTAGATATATATAGAGCTGTGTGTGTATGTGTGTGTGTAGATATATATAGGTGTGTGTAGATATTTATGTGTCTGTAGATATATATAGGTGTGTGTATATATGTGTGTGTGTAGATATACAGGTGTGTGTATATATGTGTGTGTATATATAGGTGTGTGTATATATATGTGTGTGTATATATAGGTGTGTGTGTATATATATGTGTGTATATATGTGTGTGTAGATATATATAGATGTGTTGTGTATATGTGTGTGTAGATATATAGATGTGTGTATATGTGTGTGTAGATTTATATAAGTGTGTGTATATGTATGTGGGTGTAGATATATAGAGGTGTGTGTATATATGTGTGTGTGTAGAGATATATAGGTGTGTGCATATATGTGTGTGTAGATTATACTGGTGTGTGTATATATGCGTGTGTGTAGATATATATAGGTGTGTGTGTATATGTGTGTGTGTGTAGATATATATAGGGGGTGTGTGTATATATGTATGTGTGTGTAGATATATATAGGTGTGTGTGTATATGTGCGTTGTGTGTGTGTGTGTATATATATATATATTACCAAGTTATCCATGTCTAAGTGCTCTGTTCTGTGGCATTAAGCACATTCACATTGTTGTACAGCCATCACCACCATCTATGTCCAGGGTTTTATCATCTTCCCAAATTGAAACTCCATAACCAGTAAACAATAACTTCTCATCTCTGACTCTACCTGGCCCATGGTAACCACCATTGTCCTTTCCGTCTCTATGAATTTGGCTACTCTACGGACATCCCATAAATGGAATCATACATCTCATAAATGGAATACAATCATTTGTATCTGGCTTGTTTCACTTAATATCTTCAAGAGCCATCCATGCTTTTGTCAGAATGTCCTTCCTCTTTAAGGCTGAATCGTATGTCACTGTATGTCTACACCACATTTTGCTTATCTCTTCATCCACTGGTGGACATCTGGGCTGCTTCCACCCTTTGGCTATTGTGCCAAGCCTAGTTCTTGTCCATGCATTGGCCTGCTGCTTGGGAGCCAACCTGGTTTCTTGGCAGCCTCTGTTCCTTGTCCCCACTTGGCAACATGGCATGGCCCATGCGGGGAAGAGCTGCGCAATGTGGGGAGAAGCATAAGGTAAAGGATTCCATGCAACAATCACTAGAGGAGCACTTATTTGTCGCCAAACAGTGTGCTAGGCCCAGTAGAACCATGGAGAAAGACAAGGCACCATTTACAGGCTAGTAAGATGCACAAACTCCAGACCATAATTCAAGAAAAAACAAACAAACAAACAAACAAAAAACGCTGCTGTTGAGGCACTGGAGAGAGATGGTTTAATTCCACATTGGAGAGTGTTGAGTCAGACGGGCTTCATGTAAGGGTGGATCTTGATGGGAGCTTGAATGCTGATTGGGATTTAATAAATAGAAATGGAGGGAAGAGTATTTGCCCAAAGGAGACCATATGAGCAAAACCATAAAACTCAAAGGTGGGGAAGGTGAAGATACGAGGTCAGAGGGGCACAGTAGTCCTGTTTGGTTGCACAGGGGCACAGTCAACTTCTAACATCAATTACGACCTGGACTTGGGGACTTGCTAAAAATAGCAGTCCTCCCCACTTCTTTCCTCTTTCTCTTCGATAAAACCAAGTCTGCATCTATTGAGAATAAAGGCAGTAGGTCAGATGAAGAAGCTGTGTCTGGGAAATTATCTCGTGAATTCAAGCAATTAGAAAGGAGGAGAGGTGGTAAACTTCTGTAAAGCTGTTTTGCAAACTAAGTCAGACATTCAAGAAAGCAGGTTAATGGTGCACCCAGTGACAACAATGTCAGGCTATAGATCTATACGTGCCCGAGGTCACTACAAAATATTGTCACACTCTAGTGGACAGCATGTTCATGTCTGCTCAGCATCTATTTCCCTGTGTTTGGTAATGCCCCTTGGATTGTCCCTGTGCTTTAGGTAAGGCTAACGCTACCTCACTGGCTCAAAGCCACAGATTATGGGTTCAGGGATGAACACATTGATCCCAGCAGGGCCAGTGGGACTCAAGCCAAGAACTTCCATTGCAAACGAATGAAAAAGATAAGCTGCTTTTCCATGGATTTGCCAAGCCTATGGAAGACAAGCTTGGAGCTACTGAAGGTCAACTTGCAGAAGCTACTCATGAAGAAAGCCAAGAATCAGAGACAGACAGGCTCCTGGATCCAGCCATGCCTGAAGACACAGCCCTGGATGTATCAGTTACATAAGAAAATATAATAACTCACAAAATTTGTTTGTCTATTTTTTTATGCGGTCAGGGTATGTTTTCTGTGATAGAGAGAGTCCTAATTATATATATCTATTCCCCACAGAAGTATCCTTTCAAATTCTATGAGCAGAGCCAAGGCACAGGACAGAACTTGCTGCATCAGCCCCAAAGATTACTCAGCCAGGTATATCGAAAGGAGAATTCTGATGAAATATGTATGCAGATAATTTTAAAATATTTTTATATATGAATCTATTTTAGTCTGAATACTCTCATTGTGTGTACACAGTTTGAGTTCACCAGATAACGTCCCAAATCCAGCTTCTTCAGCTGATCCACTGCTTCTGTTCTCAACAGATACAGACTTTAATCTTATGTAAGGGGAAGAGGAGGAAGTGGAAAGTACACTTTCAGCAAGTCCCCAAGCCAAGGTCACACTCACCTAAGAAGTTAATCACTCATTCTGCTTTTAATAAATCACCTTCTGCAAAATTTTGGTAAAAGTGTGGTTTATTTAACATATATATTAGAAATTAAGAAACAAAATTGTCTTTATTTGCAGATACCATAATTGTCTACATAGAAAACCTAAGGAATATACAAAGAAGCTACTAGAAGTAATAAGTGAGTTTAACAATGTCACAGAATATATCAATAAACAAAATATCAACTGTATTTACATATTGTAGCAACAAACAATTGGAAATTAAAGCTTTATAATATAATCTATTATACTAACAATATCAAATATACATAAAGATAAATTTAACAAAATATGTGTAAGACTAATAAACAGAAATTACAAAACATTGCAAAAAAAAGACCTAACAAAAAATATATACCATCTTCATAGACTTATTATTTTTAACTTGTTAGTTCTCCCCCAGTTGAGTTACAGGTTTAAAACAATTTCAATTAAAATTCTAGCAAGCTTTTTAAATTAACGTAAATTGACAAAGTGATTCTAAAATTTACTTGTGAAGGCAAAGGCCCTAGAAAAGCCAGAACAATTTTATAAAGAACAAGTTTGGAAGTGTAAGAATACCTTATCTCAAGGCTTAATACAAAGTAACAGTAAACATTATGGTGTGGCAGGGGCAAAGGAATAGCTGTATAGATCAATAAAACAGAAAAGAATGTCCAGATATAGCATACCCATACATATGTGGTCTATTTATTCTTGACAAAGGAACCAACGTGATTTATGGGGAAAGAATAATCTCTCAACAAATGACAATGAAACAATTGGGTATGTATATGGGGAAAAAATCACAACCCTAAAAGAACTTGAAGTGGATGATGTGCCTAAGTGTAAGACCTAAAATAAAAAAAACTTCTAGAAAAAAAAAGATAAGTTCAAACCATTGTGACCTTGGGTTAGGCAAAGAATTCTAAGATACAAAATGTACAAATCAAAAGAAAATATTGGGGCCTGGCGTGGTGTCTCACGCCTATAATCCCAGCACATTTGAACCCCAAGGTGGAAAGATTGCTGCAGCCCAGGAGTTTGAGACCAGCCTAGGAAACATAGTGAGACACCATCTCTACAAAAAAAGAGAAAATATTGATAAAATGGATTTCATCAAAATTAAATACTTTCACTCTTCAAAATATATAATTGAAAAAATGAAAAGGCAAGTCACAGGCAAGGAGAAAATATTTCCAATATGCAATATAAGTCTTGTGGTCCAGCATGGTGGCTCATACCTGTAATACCAGCACTTTGGGAGGCCAAGGCAGGAAAATGGCTTGAGGCCAGGAGTTTGAGACCAGGCTGGGCAACATAGCAAGATCCTGTCCCTAAAAAAAATTTAAACAAAAAAAAGAACTTGTATCCAGAATACATAAAGAGCTCTTAGATCTCAATAATAAGAAGACAAACAATCCAATGAAAAATAGGCAAAAGATTGGAACAGGTACTTCCCAAAGAAGATATATGAATGGCCAATAAGCACAGAGGAAAAAGCCCAACATCATTAGTCAACAGACAAATGCGAATTAAAACCACAATGATGTATCACTTGGTAAAAATTAATAAGACTAAAACTGCAGGCATAGGCAACAAAAAAAGCATCAAATTAGACTTCATGAAAATTAAAAACATATCGTGCATGAAAAGACACTATCAACAGAGTAAAGACAGATGTGACATTGTAAGATGTATATTTGGTCTTTGACAGAGTTTCCTGATACACAACTTCTAAGATCCTTAGAATCTCAAAAGTGATGGTCTTTTTGTATGCTAATGATTGACTGGTGGCTTGGGATCCCTAGGAAGCTTCAGGATGGGGGCTGGTCACTGGAAAAACCAAAGGCAGGATTAGAGGAGGGTTAGGACTTTCAGCCCCACTGACATTCTCCAGAGAGGGGAGAGGTGTCGAAGGTTTGAGTTGATCACAATGGCCAATGGTCAGTGGTTTAATCAATGCCTGTGTAATGAAGCCTCCATAGAAACCCAAAAGGACAGGGATCAGGGGGCTTCCAGATAGTGGAACACCTGGAGGTTTCTGGAAGGTGGCATGACCAGGGAAGGCATAGAATCTCTGCACCTCTTCCCCTACATCTTGCCCTATGCATCTTTTCATCTGCACACTTTGCAATATCCTTTACAAAAAAGAGGTAACTGTTTCCCTGATTTTTGTGAGCCACTCTAGAAAATTAATTAACCCCAAAGAGGACGTCATGGGAGCCTCAACTTGAATGCCATCAGTCAGAAGTTTCAGAGGTCCGGACTTAACAACTCGTATCTGAAGAGGAGGTAGTCTTGTGGGACAGAGCCTGTGGGATCTGATGCCGTCTCCAGGTCGACAGCATTGAAATTGAATTAGAGAACACCCAGCTGTGTCCACTGCAGAATGGATGGCTTGTTTAGTGTGTGGGGAAAAACCTCCACATATTTGATGACAGAAGACTTCTGTGTTGATTGATGTAGGGGGAGAGCAGCGGAAGAAACAGTTTGAGGTTTTCTCCTCTCAAAAGGCAATCCACATAATGGGAGAAAATACTTGCAAATTATATATCTGATAAAAGATTAGTATCCCTATTGCATAGAGAACTTCTAAAACTCAACAGCAAAAACCAACCTGATTCAAAAATAAGCAAAGGAATTGAAAAGGCATTTCTCCAATGAAGATATACTAATGGCCAATAAGTACATGAAAAGATGCTCAATATCACTAATCATTAGGGAAAGGCAAATCAAACTGCAATAAGATACCACTCACACCTGTTAGGAGGGATACTATTAATAAAACAGAAAATAAGTACTGGCAAAGATGTGGAGAAAATGGAATTCTTGTGCACTATTCTTGGGAATGCAAAATGGTTTAGCCAATGTGGAAAAGAGTATGGTAGTTCTTCAAAAGACTAAATACAGAATTATCCTATTCAGATTCAACGATTCCGTTTCTGAGCGTATAACCCAAAAGACTTGAAAGCAGGGTCTTAAAGAGATATTTTGGCACACCCGTGTTTCGAGCAACATTATTCACAATAGCTAAAACATGACAGCAACCCACAGTCATTGAGGAATGGATGGATAAGCAAAATGTGGTTTATGCCTACAATGACTCATTATTCAGCCTTTTATAAAAGGACATCTGACACATGCTACAACACGGATGAACCTTGAGGGAGTTATACTAAGTGAAATAAACCAGTCACGAAAAGAAAAATACTGTGTAATTTCACTACATAAGGCAGAATAGTCAAAATCTTAGAAGCAGAAGGTAAAATGGTAATTGCTGGGGCTGGGGAAGGTGGAAATAGAGAGTCGCTGTTTAATAGGTACAGAGTTTCAGTTTCGAGAAATTAAAAGAGTTCTCGAGATGATTGGTGGTAATGGTTGCACAACCATATGAATGTGCTTAATACTACTGAATCGTGCACTTAAAAATGGTTAAGATGGTCAATGTTATGAATATTTTTCCACAATGTTTGATTGAAAATATCAAATGTAGGGGAGAAAGGGGAGTAACTGGAACCCTTATTTGCTGCTGGTGGGATATAAAACAATCTCTTTGGAAAACAGTTTCTTACAAAATTACACATATATGTCCAGTGTATTGAACTCGGAATATTTTATTGAATATATTTACCCAGCATATTAAACACATACCTAACATTTCCCATTAAAATGAAGACATATGTCCACACAAAAATGTTTACACACATGTCCATAGAAGCTTTATTTGATGGATCAAAATGGAAACAACAGAAATGTTCATCAGTAGGTGAATGGACAAATTGTGTTATATCCATATAATGGAATATCACTCATTAATAAAATTGAATGACCCTCGTGAATCTTATAATCATTATTTTTGGTGACACAAAAGGTTGCACATTGTGTGAGTCCATTTGTAGAACATTCTGAGAACAAACAAAAGCCAGGGACAGTGGTGAGATGAATTGAAGCAGGTGGCATGAGGACACTTTTTGCAGTGGTGTGAATATTCATATCGCGATTGTGTTGGTGGTTACAGAACTGTATATATTAGTCAAAGGCCATAGAGCTCTTCATCCAAAAAGGTGACTTTTTGGTACAAAAAGTATATGCAAGAAATCTGGGTTTTAAAAAAGAGTCTCAAAACAAGTATATAGAGAAAATTTAAAGTTTTTTTGGGGAAAAATGCAAACCTGTGTTTCTGGATTAAAAAAAAACCCAAAGATGCTAATTGTTTTAGTCCATTTTGTTGTTCTTAGTCCATGTCGCTATAAAGGAATACCTGAGACTTTATTTGTACATTGTATAAATAAAAGAGGTTTGTTTGGCCCATGGTTCTGCAGGCTGTACAAACATGGCGTCAGCATCTGCTCAGCTTCTGGTAAAGCCTCAGGAAGCTTTTACTCAAGGCAGAAGGTGGAGGGGGAGCAGGTGTGTCTTATGGTGAGAGAGGAAGCAAGAGAGCAAGGAGCAGGTGCCAGGCTCCTTTAAACAACCAGCTCTCATGTGAACACACAGAGCGAGAACTCCCTCATCATGGCAGGGAGAGCACCAAGCCATCCATCAGGAATCCGCTCCCATGACCTGACACCTCCCATCAGGCTCCACCTTCAACATCAGAGGTCACATTTCAACAAGAGATTTGGACGCACACACATCCAAGCCATATCACTAATTCTTTCCAAATTAATGTATTTGACTTATGTGATTCTAAACAAATCTCAACAGAACTTTGTGGGGGACAGATGAAACTTGACAAAACGATTCTCAAATTTATATGGAAAAGTTAATTGCTTATAATGCCAGAGAAAGTTGAGTAAAATAAAATAATGAGAGAAAACTACTTTTTTTACTCCATACACACCCTTGTGTAGTGATTTCCAACCTGGGTTATGTGTGCATGTGTGTGTGTGTGTAAATGTGTGTGTGTGCACATAGGTGTGTACATTTATTTTGTTGTGGGCAACAGTCACAGTTTGAAGAAAGGAGAAAATGGTGGTTGCTAAGTCCTATTGTTCTTTGTTTTTAAAAATAATAGTTTTTAAATTATACAGTAAATGATGAAGAGATTCTTTTATGCATCTGAAAAGAGAAAAAAATGAGCTTAATTTTTTTAAAAGAAAGCCTTCTTTACCCAAAGTAACTGAATTAAATAATGGGATGAACGTAATTTTTTTAAATGTCAGGAAATAAAGTAAATATTTACCTAACCTTGAAATGTAAACTAATTTTAAAGAATGGTGGCAAAAATATGATGCTTTTCAACCTCTGTTCTTTTTGCTTCTCTGCGCACAGTGATGTGCCCAGGCGTCATGCTAAGCATTTGGGCAGAGGGTTCCACAATAAAAGTTTTTCTTTTTTTTAAATTTGCCTTTCTTTCTATATAGAATTCAACAATATATAAAATTATAAAGAAAAAAGTGAGTCCTCTGAAGTCTCACACCTTTGAAATAACCATTAATAACACTTGGAATAAGCTTTTTATTTATAGATTTTCTTTATTCACAGAAACATACACATATGCAGACTTTGTAAAAATGGAGTAATATCACACGTGCTCCATGCTCACCCTTTCTAACAACCCACGTATTTCTTCATACTCCTATAATTCTATGAACACCTATACACGAAATTCTCCAAAATTCTATTTGTATGTGTATGTGCATTTATATACATGTACTCTTTGGAAGATTTTCTATTATTTGATTTACAGAAGTGGAATATCTTCCATTCTTTCTGCATTTTAATTTCTTGCTTAACAATACCTTATAGCAGCTCCTCAAAGTCACAGAGTGTAGCTCGAATTCCTTCTTTGCCCTGGGTCCATGCCATTCCATGCTGAAGTCATAGTCCTCTCTTTTTGGACATTTTGGTTGGTAAGCATTTGCTCTGCTTTCAGTTTTGGGGCCAGTGCAAACGATGCTACAATAAACCTCTGTATGTCTGTCCTTATGGATTTGTTCTTTCAGTTCTACAGGGTAATTTCACAGGAGGGTAATTGTAGGGTTGGATGGTAGATATATTTTTTTAATGTTGAAATGATGTTGCCAGACTGCATTCCCAAAAGCTTATTTTCACCAGCAACCTATGACAATATCTCCTTTCTTCAAGCCTGTCAATATTAGTCAATAGTACATATTTCTATTTTTGAATATAAAAATCATTATTCATCTAAGTGACATTTTTTGACCACTGTTGAATTACCTTAAATATCAAAACAGTAAAACATTTCAATATCAAGAATTATAGAGAAATATCGACAATAACTATTGGTAGCATACATTTTTCTTGAATGTTCTACCATAGCACTGTTTGGTAAAAATTTCTGCGATGGGCCAGGTACGGTGGCTCACACCTGTAATCCCAGCACTTTGGGAGGCCAAAGCGGGTGGATCACCTGAGGTCGAGGGTTTGAGACTAGCCTGGCAAATGTGGCAAAACCCCGTCTCTACTCAAAGTACAAAAAATAGCCAGGTATGGTGGTGTGCACCTGTAATCAAAGCTACTTGGGAAGCTGAGGGAGGAGAATAGCTTGAACCCGGAAGGTGGAGGTTGCAGTGAGCCGAGATCGCACCTCTGCACTCCAACCTAGGGGACAGAAGGAGATTCCATCTCAAAAAACAAACAAACAAACAAACAAAAATTTCTGCAATGATGGAAATGTTCCATATTCTGTGTTACCCAATATGATAGTCACTAGCCACATGCAAGTATTGAGCACTTGAAATGTGGCTACTGTGAGGGATTGAATTTTTATTTTATTTAATTTAAATTCAAATATCCGGATGTCCCTTGTGGCTACTATATTGGATAGTCCAGTTCTAGAAAATGTAAGTCAAAAGGTTAAAACATTGAAATATGCACTTATCTTTTTTTTGATATACCTAAAAATCTCATGATTTTTTATTAAGAAAAAGACTACTAGAAATAATAAGAAGCTTTTTTCAGGTAACTACATATAAGCTAAATATACAAAAATCAATAGCTCCGTTACTTAGTACTAATCACTTGGAATATAAATTAGGTAAAATTTCATATACACTAGCAACAAAAATGGCAAAATGCTAAAGAATAAATTTAACAGAAAAGCTATATAACATATCCAACACAAATTTTAAATTGTAATAAAAAGAATAAAACAAAACCAAATACCTAGAAACGTATACTATACTCTTGGACAAGAAGATATATTATCATATACATCAATTCATCTAAAATTAACTTATAAATTTTATCAATTCTAACTAGATTTCCAAGAGGTTAAAATGATCCTTGAATTCATATGGAAGAATATGCCTAAAATGTACTAAAAATATATAAGAATAAAGTGAGTGAGGCTTAATTTATGCATTACTGTTATCGTCTCAAGAGCCATTGTAGTGAAGTTAACATGGTGCGGACGTAAGAAGAGACAAATTGGTTTATGGAAATTAATTAAAAATCTAGAATTCGATCCCATTATATGCAAAGTTAAGAGCTGACAAATATAGAGTTTTACTTAATGTGAAAAAATGGACCATTTAATAAATAATGCTGGCAAAATTGGTTATCTTTATAAAATAAAACGTTAAACTTTTATTCTATTACCATAGGCAACAATAAATTTCAAGATAAAAGGCTCAGATAAAGGAATCTTAAGATAAAAATCAGAAGACACTCATACAATCCAGGGGTTAATGTAGTCTTCCTAAATAAGAATAGAAACTCAGATTCTTAAAAATTAAAGGGAGGTTATATCTGTCTTAATATAAATTTAAAACATTCATTTGACAAAATACACAGTAAACGAAGTCAACACACAAATGATATTGTAGAAAATAATCTTTGAAACAAGGCTAATCTCCACATTGCATGATAAAAACTCAAGCAAACTAATCAGAAAAAGGCAAACAAGCCAATTTCAAAAAGAAAATAAGAAGGAATCATGATGAGAAAATTTACAAATCTAACCCAGACCCTGAACAAAATTAGAGAAGATGTACAAGTCCCCTCTTGTTGATGTCCTCAACTAGCTCTGCCTCTCCTTCATTTCTGGTGTTCATCTACAGTTTCTAGGAACACAGGAGATAAATCATCACTGCCACAGCAACAGAATGCAGAGGAACATGTGATAGGTTTCCCGTTAGTCAGACCGACAACTGCATATCAAATAATCAAAAGCAAAAGATCAGATCTGTAATTCCAGTGCTTTGGGAGGCTGAGGCAGGAGGATCACTTGAGGACAGAAGTTCAGGACCAGTCTGGGCAATATAGCAAGACCCTATCTCCAAATAAAAATAAACAAAAATTAGCTGAGCATGGTGGTGCATATCTCTAGTCCCAGCTACTCAGGAGGCTGAGGTGAGAGGATGGCTTGAGGCTAGGAGTTGGTGGTTGCAGTGATCCAAGTGCATGACACTGCCCTGCAGCCTGGGTGACAGAGCAAGACCCTGTCTCAAAAAAAAAAAAAAAAAAAAAAAGAAAAAAGAAAAAGCAAGTCGCTTGTTTCAAATATGCCCACTGAGCAGACACACCACCTTCACCAGGTAATTAATTATGTAGGCCAGATAAGGAGGGTGAACACCATCTTACAGCTTACACCAGAGCCAGATCCCCTAAATCTACTACTGATGCTGTGGTCTTACAGCCTTAGTAACTTGGGCTTCAAAGGGGCCTAAGGACCTATCTTCCTCAACCCTTGCTTGGACCCGCTTGAACTCCTTCCCTCAACCTCCCTGATGGGTGATTGTCCAATCTCCATTTGATCATCAGCCCCAATTTGTAAGGTGCTCACTCTCCCCGACAAAGTAAGAAGAAAGGCTTTCTCATTCTGAACCCACAGTTGCTTCCCTCCAAGTTCTGTGTTCTCAGACCCCCAAATCTCCCAGGGGGTTCCTGTCATCTGCACAGTGGGGATGCTTTATTCTATGGGAATCTTTGAGCAAGTCTGACCAGTGGGATAAGCGCACGTTTGGGTAGAAAAATCAACTTCTAAGCCCCAACCTAGATGCGCTTCATCAGCATCCCTGGGCTCATCGGTCCGGTGTTCGTATTTCAAAATGCTCCCAGGTGATTCTGATCCTCAGCTGGCTTTGAAAAGCCCTAGCTCAGAGGAGCTCAAACCCAGGCATCTTCAGAAAACTACCAACACAATTTGATTAGGATTGGAAATCCCAACTTTCCGGCTACTGATAATGTTAAACAGCTGATGTTTCCCATGGCCCTTCCTTGTTTGTAAAGTACGTTCTCCAAAACCGAATTTGAGACTCATAACAGCTCATCAAGGGATGCTTTTTACCTATGAAGACAGTGAGTCACTGAGGCCTACTGGGTGTGATAGTTTCAGGACACCATATGTGCAAATAAGCCACTTTCTTTCTCTAGAACTTAACTTACTCCTAACTTGAACCTAAGTTCTGAGTCAACAGTCAGTTCAATTTCTTTTTTTTTTTTTTTTTTTTTTTTTTTTAAGATGGAGTTTCACTCTTGTTGCCCAGGCTGGAGTACAATGGCATGATCTTGGCTCACTGCAATCTCAGCCTCCCGGGTTCAAGCGATTCTCCCACCTCAGCCTCCTGAGTAGCTGGGATTGCAGGCGCCCTCCACCACACCCGGCTAATTTTTTGTATTTTGAGTAGAGACAGGGTTTCACCATGTTGGCCAGGTGAACTCCCGGCCTCAGGTGATCTGCCCACCTCAGCCTCCCAAAGTGCTGGGATTACAGGTGTGAGCCACCGCACCTGGCCAGTCAGTTCAAATTTAAACTCAGCCCATTCCAGATTTCTCCTTTCAAAACTACAAAGTAGTTTTGAGCTTCAGTCAGCCTCTGTCCATGCACATCTGCTGAGCTGAGCACGGTTCTTTTCTGTTCTTTGCTGATATCCAGTTCACTAATGGATCAGTGGAGATGTGCATACCTCCCCTATGGTGCCTGACCCCTGGTCCTTGGTGTGCCCTTGAGCACCCACCAGGATCAGGAGGCCCCACAGGTAGGCCAGCCCACTCCTACCTATTCTGTGAGCCCTTGTTGGGGCTGTGCAAAAGCAGCTGTCCCTCACACCTTTAGGGGATGGCAGGAGTTTTGAGGCTCCCCTCTGCTGGGATCACTTTGTTCCTAGGCCAGGGTGTGGAGCCACTAGGGGCCTCCCACTTCACAGCTTCTCCTTGGGAAGTAAGACCCAGGGATTCTGTGTTCTCAGACCCCCAGATCTCCCAGGGGGGTCACCTCCTCACAGATACTTAACACAGGAGAAGGAGATGGATGCCCTGTCCCTTCCACGCAGCTTTCTCTCAGTTCACCCCGTTTTCTTTGGAGTGAGAAGCGGGCATTGGCGCAGCAAATATTCTTTGCTTATTTTTAGGCTAAAACATTAACCTTCAGAAGCTCAAAAGGTTAAAAGAAATAATAACTGCATGTGTCTCCCTTTGAATTCCTGCCCTAGGTGTATTCCTTGGGGTAGGGGGGAGTAAAAAGACCATGGAAAATGAAGAATAGATGAGATTGCTAAGACTAGTGTTTTTTTGTTTTTTTTTTTAAAGAATATCAGTAGAAAGACTCTAGTTAACAATAGTCTATGGCATATCTTAAAATAGCTAGACAAGAATAATTCAAATGTTCCCAGCACTAAGAAAAGATAAATATTTAAGGTGATGTATACCACAATTACCCTGATTTGATCTTTACACATTACATGAATGTGTCTAATTATCACACGTATCCTGAGATTATAGACATCTATTTTATATCAATAAAAATAATAATGAAGTGAATGCTTGGCATTACTATCCCTCAACAGGGAAATGTTTCTAAGGTCTTGGGGTGAGCAAATAGCAAAATTTGGGCCAGAAGTCAGGGCCCCCAATAGCGAGCCAGAAGTCTGTGGGCTGTGTCTTGTCTGTAGGAACTTAGACATCGTCTCCATCTACCCCCTGGGGAACTCCTCCAGAGAGGCATTGCTGACCCTTCAAAGCACCAAAGATAACAACAAGCCTTCTTCCCCAAGCAGGCCTTCCAGGTGAGTCCGTGGTGTAGAAGACTCCCTCAAACAAAGGGTGTCCTCTCCTCCTTAGCTCACACAAGCTGCCCAGGATGAAGACCCCATGGGAGCTTGGGGGCCTCGAATGGGGGCTTGTTTCAGCTCTATTGCATGGTGAGGCAGTCTTCTCATCAGAGACCGTCCCCCTCCCCCAGCCGGGAGACTGACAGGCATCACAATACTGCACACTGGGCAAGGGGACAGTGAGTGACAGCACTGCTTCGAGGGACGATTAATTCTGCACAAGGAGGTGCTCTCTCCTGGCTCTGCCACTCACCTACTCTCCAGCACCACCATCGACTGACAGTGCATGCTGCTCCTGACCTCACACATCACTGGGTATAATTGCCGGGGGCTCATTATTGTCATTAATGTCTCCTGCATGCACACGGGAGTGCCTTTCACCCCAACTCACGCATCACAACGAAGCCTGCACCTGTGGGGTGCCAACCACATGCCTGTCGTCCTGGGCTTGGCAGGGACTTCTGGGGCCAGACTGTGGTTGTCCACAGTGGCGGTGTCCGACATTCCAGCAGGTCTGTGATGCCTGTCCCACTGCCAGGAGTCTAAGAGCCTCTAGTGCTGAAGAGTTTGAAGAGCCTACCTTTGCAATGGACCCTTCTTCCAACACACAACCAGCCCAGAGCCGACACAAAGCAGTAACTCCTTAGCCTCTTATGTCCTGAAATGTGTATATTCAGAAAACTAAAGCTCAGAGCTCCTTAGGGATTATCTAGTCCTAATCCTTCTATTTCTTTTTTCCTTTTCTTTTTTTCCTTTTTTTTGAGATGGAGTCTCCCTCTGTCATCCAGGATGGAGTGCAGTGGCATGATCTCAGCTCACTGCAACCTCTGCCTCCCTGGTTCAAGCAATTCTTCTGCCTCAGCCTCCCAAATAGCTGGGATTACAGGTGCCCGCCACCACGCCCGGCTCATTTTTGTATTTTTAGTAGAGATGGGGTTTCACCATGTTGGTCAGGCTAGTATCTAACTCCTGACCTCAGATAATCCACCTGACTTGGCCTCCCAAAGTGCTGGGATTACAGGTGTGAGTCACTGTGCCCAGCCCCTAACCCTTATTTTTCTAGATGAGAAGATTAAGATCCAGAGAAGGCTCTTAACCAGCTCAAGCTCACCAACAATTACTGATGTGGTGAGTCAAAATGTGTTTGTTTGGTTTTTTCCTCTGTAAGTGCTTAACCTGGATTTGCGAGTCCCCGGATATATTCACTACACTTAAATTTTCAGTGTAGTAATGAAATTTTCGAGTGCTTGCTATGGGCCAGGTACTGTTTCTTTTGTTATTGCTTTTATCGTTTTTCAAAATGCTGTTTTCTAGAAATGGCTGTTGGATATTTCTTTAGTTGTTGCTGTTTTAAAATGCATACAATTTCCAGACACAATTTTAAGTACTTAACTTTTAAAAAATCATTTAAGTCTCTGGATAATAATTCTATGTTAAGGCCGGGTGCGGTGGCTCATGCCTGTAATCCCAGCACTTTGGGAGGCTGAGGCGGGCAGATCATGAGGGCAGGAGATCGAGACTATCCTGGCTAACACGGTGAAACTCCATCTCTACTAAAAATACAAAAAATTAGCCAGGTGTGATGGCAGGCACCTATAGTCCCAGTTACTTGGGAGACTAGGGCAGGAGAATAGCATGAACCAGGGAGGCAGAGCTTGCAGTGAGCCGAGATAGCACCACTGCACTCCAGCCTGGGCGACAGAGCAGGACTCTCTCAAGAAAAAAAATAAACAAATAAAAATAAAAATAAAAATAATTCTATGTTATGCACTATTCTCATTTCATACTATTCATACTATTTTCCTGCCATGAAGGAACTGTCCCCATATTCATCTACATTCTCAAGGATATGTGAAACCCTTGATATGATTTTTTAAGGTGCTACGTATCACCTTTTAAAATGCTAACCCCCGAAGGGTGGAGCCAAGATGGCCGAATAGGAACAGCTCTGGTCTCCAGCTCCCAGCCCGAGTGACACAGAAGACTGGTGATTTCTGCATTTCTGCTTGAGGTACTGGTTTCATCTCACTAGGGAGTGCCAAACAGTGGGTGCAGGACAGTCGGTGAGGCGCACTGTGCGCGAGCCAAAGCAGGGCGAGGCACTGCCTCACTCGGGAAGCGCAAGGGGTCAGGGAGTTCCCTTTCCTAGTCAAAGAAAGGGGTAACAGACGGCACCTGGAAAATCGGGTCAGTCCCACCCTCATACTGCGCTTTCCCAACGGGCCTGGAAAACGGCACACTAGGAGATTGTGTCCCGCACCTGGCTCGGAGGGTCCTATGCCCACGGAGTCTCACTGATTGCTAGCACAGCAGTCTGAGATCAAGCTGCAAGGTGGCAGTGAAGCTGGGGGAGGGGCGCCCGCCATTGCCCAGGCTTGCTCAGGTAAACAAAGCAGCCAGGAAGCTCGAACTGAGTGGAGCCCACCACAGCTCAAGGAGGCCTATCTGCCTCTGTAGGCTCCACCTCTGGGGGCAGGGCACAGACAAACAAAAAGTCAGCAGGAATCTCCAGAAACTTAAATGTTCCTGTCTGACAGCTTTGAAGAGAGTAGTGGTTCTCCCAGCACGCAGCTGGAGATCTGAGAACGGACAGACTGCCTCCTAAAGTGGGTCCCTCACCCCTGAGCAGCCTAACTGGGAGGCACCCCCCCAGTAGGGACAGACTGACACCTCACTCGGCCAGGTACTCCTCTGAGACAAAACTTCCAGAGGAACTATCAGACAGCTGAATTTGTGGTCTCACGAAAATCCGCTGTTCTGCAGCCACCGCTGCTGACACCCAGCCAAACAGGGTCTGGAGTGGACCTCTAGTAAACTCCAACAGACCTGCAGCTGAGGGTCCTGTCTGGTAGAAGGAAAACTAACAAACAGAAAGGACATCCACACCAAAAACCCATCTGTACATCACCATCATCAAAGACCAAAGGTAGATAAAACCGCGAAGATGGGGAAAAAACAGAGCAGAAAAACTGGAAACTGTAAAAAGCAGAGCACCTCTCCTCCTCCAAAGGAACGCAGTTCCTCACCAGCAATGGAACAAAGCTGGATGGAGGATGACTTTGACGAGTTGAGAGAAGAAGGCTTCAGACGATCAAACTACTCTGAGCTACGGGAGGAAATTCAAAACAATAGCAAAGAAGTTAAAAACTTTGAAAAAAAATTAGAAGAATGGATAACTAGAATAACCAATGGAGAGAAGGGCTTAAAGGAGATGATGGAGCTGAAAGCCAAGTTTCGAGAACTACGTGAAGATTGCAGAAGCCTCAGTAGCAGATGCGATCAACTGGAAGAAAGGGTATCGCTGATGGAAGATGAAATGAATGAAATGAAGCGAGAAGGGAAGTCTAGAGAAAAAAGAATAAAAAGAAATGAACAAAGCCTCCAAGAAATTTGGGACTATGTGAAACGACCAAACCTACATCTGATTGGTGTACCTGAAAATGACGGGGAGAATGGAACCAAGTTGGAAAACACTCTGCAAGATATTATCCAGGGGAACTTCCCCAATCTAGCAAGGCAGGCCAACATTCAGATTCAGGAAATACAGAGAACGCCACAAAGATACTCCTCGAGAAGAGCAACTCCAAGACACATAATTATCAGATTCACCAAAGTTGAAATGAAGGAAAAATTGTTAAGGGCAGCCAGAGAGAAAGGTCGGGTTACCCACAAAGGGAAGCCCATCAGACTAACAGCTGATCTCTCGGCAGAAACTCTACAAGCCAGAAGAGAGTGGGGGCCGATATTCAACATTCTTAAAGACAAGAATTTTCAACCCAGAATTTCCTATCCAGCCAAACTAAGCTTCATAAGTGAAGGAGAAATAAAATACTTTACAGACAAGCAAATGCTGAGTGATTTTGTCACCACCAGGCCTGCCCTAAAAGAGCTCCTGAAGGAAGCACTAAACATGGAAAGGAACAACCGGCACCAGCCACTGCAAAATCGTGCCAAATTGTAAAGACCATCGAGGCTAGGAAGAAACTGCATCAACTAATGAGCAAAATAACCAACTAACATCATAATGACAGGATCAGATTCACACATAACAATATTAACTTTAAATGTAAATGGACTAAATGCTCCAATTAAAAGACACAGACTGGCAAACTGGATAAGGAGTCAGGACCCATCATTGTGCTGTATTCAGGAAACCCATCTCACGTGCAGAGACACACATAGACTCAAAATAAAGGGACGGAGGAAGATCTATCAAGCAAATGGAAAACAAAAAAAGGCAGGGGTTGCAGTCCTAGTCTCTGATAAAATAGACTTTAAACCAACAAAGATCAAAAGAGACAAAGAAGGCCATTACATAATGGTAAAGGGATCAATTCAACAAGAAGAGCTAACTATCCTAAATATATATGCACCCAACACAGGAGCACCCAGATTCATAAAGCAAGTCCTGAGTGAACTACAAAGGGACTTAAACTCCCACCCAATAATAATGGGAGATTTTAACACCCCACTGTCAACATTAGACAGATCATCGAGACAGAAAGTTAACAAGGATATCCAGAAATTGAACTCAGCTCTAAACAAAGTGGACCTAATAGACATCTACAGAACTCTCCACCCCAAATCAACAGAATATACATTTTTTTCAGCACCACACCACACCTATTCCAAAATTGACCACATAGTTGGAAGTAAAGCTCTCCTCAGCAAATGTAAAAGAACAGAAATTATAACAAACTGTCTCTCAGACCACAGTGCAATCAAACTAGAACTCAGGATTAAAAAACTCACTCAAAACCGCTCAACTACATGGAAACTGAACAACCTGCTCCTGAATGACTATTGGGTACATAATGAAATGAAGGCAGAAATAAAGATGTTCTTTGAAACCAATGAGAACAAAGACACAACATACCAGAATCTCTGGGACACATTCAAAGCAGTGTGTAGAGGGAAATTTATAGCACTAAATGCCCACAAGAGAAAGCAGGAAAGATCCAAAATTGACACCCTAACATCACAATGAAAAGAACTAGAAAAGCAAGAGCAAACACATTCAAAAGCTAGCAGAAGGCTAGAAATAACTAAAATCAGAGCAGAACTGAAGGAAATAGAGACACAAAAAACCCTTCAAAAAATTAATGAATCCAGGAGCTGGTCTTTTGAGAAGATCAACAAAATTGATAGACTGCTAGCAAGACTAATAAAGAAGAAAAGAGAGAAGAATCAAATAGATGCAATAAAAAATGAAAAAGGGGATATCACCACCTATCCCACAGAAATACAATCTACCATCAGAGAATACTACAAACACCTCTATGCAAATAAACTAGAAAATCTAGAAGAGATGGATAAATTCCTCGACAAATACACCCTCCCAAGACTAAATCAGGAAGAAGTCGAATCTCTGAATAGACCAATAACAGGTTCTGAAATTGTGGCAATAATCAATAGCTTACCAACCAAAAAGAGTCCAGGACCTGATGGATTCACAGCTGAATTCTACCACAGGTACAAGGAGGAACTGGTACCATTCCTTCTGAAACTATTCCAATCGATAGAAAAAGAGGGAATCCTCCCTAACACATTCTATGAAGCCAGGATTGTCCTCATACCAAAGCCAGGCAGAGACACAACCAAAAAAGAGAATTTTAGACCAATATCCTTGATGAACATTGATGCAAAAATCCTCAATAAAATACTGGCAAACCGAATCCAGCAGCACATCAAAAAGCTTATACACCATGATCAAGTGGGCTTCATCCCTGGGATGCAAGGCTGGTTCAACATACGCAAATCAATAAATGTAATCCAGCATATAAACAGAACCAAAGACAAAAACCACATGATTATCTCAATAGATGCAGAAAAGGCCTTTGACAAAATTCAACAACCCTTCATGCTAAAAACTCTCAATAAATTAGGTATTGATGGGACATATCTCAAAATAATAAGAGCTATATATGACAAACCCACAGCCAATATCATACTGAATGGGCAAAAACTGGAAACATTCCCTCTGAAAACTGGCACAAGACAGGGATGCCCTCTCTCACCGCTCCTATTCAACATAGTGCTGGAAGTTCTGGCCAGGGCAATCAGGCAAGAGAAGGAAATAAAGGGTATTCAATTAGGAAAAGAGGAAGTCAAACTGTCCATGTTTGCAGATGACATGATTGTATATCTAGAAAATCCCATTGTCTCAGCCCAAAATCTCCTTAAGCTGATTAGCAACTTCAGCAAAGTCTCAGAATACAAAATCAATGTACAAAAATCACAAGCATTCTTGTACACCAATCACAGACAAACAGAGAGCCAAATCATGAGTGAACTCTCATTCACAATTGCTTCAAAGAGGATAAAATACCTAGGAATCCAACTTACAAGAGATGTGAAGGACCTCTTCAAGGAGAACTACAAACCACTGCTCAATGAAATAAAAGAGGATACAAACAAATGGAAGAACATTCCATGCTCATGGGTTGGAAGAATCAATATCGTGAAAATGGCCATACTGCCCAAGGTAATTGATAGATTCAATGCCATCCCCATCAAGCTACCAATGACTTTCTTCACAGAATTGGAAAAAACTACTTTAAAGTTCATATGGAACCAAAAAAGAGCCCACATTGCCAAGTCAACCCTAAGCCAAAAGAACAAAGCTGGAGGCATCACGCTACCTGACTTCAAACTATACTACAAGGCTACAGTAACCAAAACAGCGTGGTACTGGTACCACAACAGAGATATAGATCAATGGAACAGAACAGAGCCCTCAGAAATGATGCCGCATATCTACAACTATCTGATCTTTGACAAACCTGACAAAAACAAGAAATGGGGAAAGGATTCCCTATTTAATAAATGGTGCTGGGAAAACTAGCTAGCCATATGTAGAAAGCTGAAACTGGATCCCTTCCTTACACCTTATACAAAAATTAATTCAAGATGGATTAAAGACTTAAATGTTAGACCTAAAACCATTAAAATCCTACAAGAAAACCTAGGCAATACCATTCAGGACATAGGCGTGGGCAAGGACTTCATGTCTAAAACACCAAAGGCAATGGCAACAAAAGCCAGAATTGACAAATGGGATCTAATTAAACTAAAGAGCTTCTGCACAGCAAAAGAAACTACCATCAGAGTGAACAGGCAACCTACAGAATGGGAGAAAATTTTTGCAACCTACTCATCTGACAAAGGGCTAATATCCAGAATCTACAATGAACTCAAACAAATTTACAAGAAAAAAACAAACAACCCCATCAAAAAGTGGGCAGAGGACATGAACAAACACTTCTCAAAAGAAGACATTTATGCAGCCAGAAAACACATGAAGAAATGCTCATCATCACTGGCCATCAGAGAAATGCAAATCAAAACCACAGTGAGATACCATCTCACACCAGTTAGAATGGCCATCATTAAAAAATCAGGAAAAACAGGTGCTGGAGAGGATGTGGAGAAATAGGAACACTTTTACACTGTTGGTGGGACTGTAAACTAGTTCAACCATTGTGGAAGTCAGTGTGGCGATTCCTCAGGGATCTAGAACTAGAAATACCATTTGACCTGGCCATCCCATTACTGGGTATATACCCAAAGGACTATAAATCATGCTGCTATAAAGACACATGCATACGTATGTTTATTGCGGCACTATTCACAATAGCAAAGAGTTGGAACCAACCCAAATGTCCAACAACGATAGACTGGATTAAGAAAATGTGGCACATATACACCATGGAATACTATGCAGCCATAAAAAATGATAAGTTCGTGTCCTTTGTAGGGACATGGATGAAACTGGAAAACATCATTCTCAGTAAACTATCGCAAGGACAAAAAACCAAACACCGCATGTTCTCACTCATAGGTGGGAATTGAACAATGAGAACTCATGGACACAGGAAGGGGAACATCACATTCCGGGGACTGTTGTGGGGTGGGGGAAGGGGGGAGGGACAGCATTAGGAGATATACCTAATGCTAAATGACGAGTTAATGGGTGCAGGAAATCAACATGGCACATGGATACATATGTAACAAACCTGCACATTGTGCACATGTACCCTAAAACCTAAAGTATAATAAAAAAATAAAAATAAAAAAATAAAATGCTAACCCCCACATTACCCACATTCTCAAATTGAACAACACATTTCTAAATATTCCATGGGTCAAAGAGGAAGATCTCAATGAAAATTACAGATTCATAAAATTACAATGTTGTGAGAGAAATTTATAGCAGTAAATGTTTACATTGGAAAAAAGGAAAAGTCTCAAATCAACAATTGAAGTCCCTATCTCAAGAAAATGAAAAAAAAAAGAGCAAAGTAAACACAAAACTAGCAAAAGAAAGTAATAAAGATCTGAGAAGAAATCAATGAAACTGAAAACAGAAAAATAGCAAAGAAAAAGCATAAAGCAAAACAACTATTTCTTTCAAAAAATTATTTTAATGATCAACCTCTATCAAGACTGACCAAAATAAAGTGAGCAAGGACACAAATCATGAATGTCAGAAATAAAATGGGCTATTACTACAGATCCTGCAGCCGTTAAAAGGGCAAGAATAGAATACTATGAACAACTTGACTCTCATAAATTTAGCAACATAGAAGAAATGGACTGATTCTTCAAAAACTGCAAACCACCCAAACTCAATAAAGATGAAATAGATAACCCAATTAGCCCTATAAACATTAAATAAATTAAATTTTTAATTACAGATCTCTTTTTAAAAAGTTGGTCTCACCAGAAAATTCTACTAAACTTTTAAAGAATAATTAACAATTTTACACAGTGTTTTTCAGAAAACAAAAGAGGAGGAAGCACTTCTAAACACATTTTTATCCCCTAAACTGCACAAATATGGTACAAAATAAGAAAAACTACACTCTCTAGCTCTCATGAACTTAGTTGCGAAAATCTTCAACAAAATATTAGCCAATCAATTCACCAACATAAAAAATTAACTAGACAACACAACCAAGTTGGATTTATTTCAGATATGCAAGATTAATTCAATATTCAAAAATTAATCAATGTAATCCACTGCTATGATTTGGATATGGTTTATTTGTCTCTACCATAACTCAAGTTGAAATTTGATCCCAAATGCAGAGGTGTTAGAAGGTGAGTCCTAGTGAGAGGGGTTTGGGTCCTAGGGACAGATCTCTCATGAATGGCTTGGTGCTGTTCTCATGGTAGTGAGTGAGTTCTCTGAGATTCATTCTCAAGGAAATAAATTAGCTACTGGGAGAGTGGGTTGTTATACAGCCAAGATGCCCTCAGGCTTTGTCCCTTCACACATGTCCACTTCCTCTTTGACCTTCACCATGTTTTAACCCAGCACAAAAATCCTTACCACAAGTTAAGCAGATCCCAGTTCCAGGCCCTTTAAACTTCCTTGACCAAAACATCTTTAAAAAATTATGACTAGGAGAGAAATCTGACATAGTTGACTCCATCTTGCTTCTAACCTCACAAGCTGTCTTTGCTCATTCCTGGGCATAGGCCAAGCTAACTATGGGAGGAATTTACCTCATAGTTTAAGACAAAGATGGTCACAGTCTTTTCCCAAAATGAATCCCCTCTTTTCTTGAGGACCAAAAACACATGTTTGTAAAACTAACAAATTGGCCACAAAGTTAGAATTATGGTAGGACCCTAAAGTCTGTTAGGATGTAGGTATAGTTAAACTCTAACCAGTCATTGTTTTATAATTTAGCTTTTCATATCTGCTTACTGCTCAGGAGTCATGTGGCCAGAGGACACAAGATTTGTAACTTCTCCAGTTGATCCTATAGATTACATCACTATTGTAACAGCTAAGATTGGTGTTTAAGATATTTTTCAGACCCTGCATTCTGACAGACCAACTGATGCCACCTGGACCAATAACCCATACAAAGAAACTGACTCAACTTGTTTTGTCACCTCCACCCAGGAAATGACTCAATGTAAGAAGACAGCCCCTACCCCCTATTATTTCATCCCTGACCCAACCAATCAGTGTTCCCTATTCCTTAGGCCCCTTGCCTGACCAACCTTCCTTGAAAGCCCTAGCCTCTGAATCCTCAGGGAGGTGGATTTGAGAAGTCTCTCCCATCCATCCACTCGGCTGCCTTGTGATAATTAAACTTTTTCCCTGCTGCAACACTGCTATCTCAGTGTATTGGCTTTACACTGTGAAGCAGGCAAGAAGAATCCTTAAAAAACTCACAGAGCCATGAGCTAAATAAACTTATTGTCTTTATAAATAACTCAGTCTCAGATATTCTCATATAGCAACACAAAACAACTAAGACATATACCACATTAACAAGCTAAAAAAGAAAAATCACCTGATCCTGTCAATTGACACAGATAAGGCATTTGACAAAATTCAGCTCTCATTGATTAAAAAAAATTCTGAAAAAGAGGAACAGAAGAAAAATCCATCTACCTTATAAAAAGCATCTACAAAAACCCGTGGCTAACACAATCCTTATGGTGGAAGATGGAATGCTCTTCTTCTGAAAAAGGGAACAAGGGCAAGGGCTTCACCCTCATCACTCTCACTCAATATAGTATTGGAATTTCCAGCCACTGCAACAAGGCAAGAAAAGGCATACAAATTTGAGAGGAAGAAATAAAACTCCCTTTTTGCAAATGACAATTGTCTACATAGAAAATCCCAAGGAATCCACAATAAACAAAAGTGGAATTAATAAGTAAGATCTGCAAGGACACAATATAGAAATCAATCCCATTCCTGCATAATAACAATAAATATGTGTCAACCAAAATATAAATTGGAATAGAATTTATAATTGTTCCAAAGGAAACAAAATACTGAGGTATAAACTTAACAAGCTCCCTCTATTTCATGTTTTTGCCGTGTGACATGCCTGCTCCTGCTTCACCTTCCACCATGGGCAAAAGGGCCCTGAGGCCTCCCCAGAAGACAAATAGATGAAGGCGCCATACTTGTACAGCCTACAGAACTGTCAGGCAATTTAACTTCTTTTCTTTATAAATAAAATAAAAATAAAACACTAAGCAAAACATGTACAAGATCTGAAAACTACAAAATGTTGATGAAAGAATTCAAAGAAAGTCTAAATAAATGAGGAGACATGCCATGTTCATAGACTGAAAGTCTAAACACAGCAAAGATGACAACTTTCCCCAAATTGATTTTTTAACTACATAATAGGCAAAATAGTTGAGTAGGCACCACACAAAGATAAACATGTAGAAAATGCTTAATATCATTAGTCATCAGATAATTAAAACTACAATGAGAAGCCACTACACACCTAAAAAAAGTGACTAAAGTAAAAAAAAAAAAATGAAGATACCAACTGCTGACAAGGAGCTGGAGTAACTGGAATTCTCATAAATTGCTGGTCAAAATATAAAATGACATGATCACTTTGGGAATCGCTCAGCATTAGTTCTAAATTTAAACATATATGTACTATATTACTCAGTAATCCCACTCATAGGTATCTCCATATATCTATACATAAGCCTTTATGTGAGTGTTTACAGCAATGTTACTTATAATTTCATAAAACTGTAATTAATCCAGATGTTCATCAATTGGTGAATGGATAGACAAATGATAATGCATCCATGTAATGGAATGCTACTCAGCAATGAGAAAAAAAACAAAGAAGCAGATGAATCTCAAGTACATTGTAGTGGGCATTCCATGTGAAAAAAGTCAAGGCACAAAAGCAAGGCACTGTATGATTTCTTTTATGTAAAATTATAGAGAAGGCCAAATTATAACCAACAGAAAACCAAACAGAGGTTTCCAAGGCTTAGGGCTAGGGAATGGGGTTGAATTTGAAGAGGTGCAAGTGGGTGATGGAAATGTTCTATATCATGACTGAGCAGATAAATGTATGCGTGACTGTGCACATCTACCAAAACTCATTGAATTATGCTCTTACATTTGGTAAATTACATGCATGTAAATTATAACTCATTAAAGCTGATATACAATTTACAATTTGCATGAAATGAAGACAAAGAAATTTTTTTTAAAAAAATCTGTACACTCTTGCACAAGTTGGCCAAGAGAGAGAATGGTGCACAGAATAGGCAAATTGGATAACGGAGGAGAAGGAGATAATTGAAAAGCCTAAGTCACACTGGCCATAGTGTCCAAAACAAGGTGACAGGTGTGACCCAGCCCAGGCACTTCACAAATATTTGTTGAGTGGGTGTATGAACAGAATGGCAGAAGTCTGAGAAAGAAAAAACAATAGCCCCTGCCAGCTGTCAGCTGGGAGCTGGCCTGGTGCTCTTGGCCACGGTGGTCTTCCATTAAACATAGACATTTTCAACCAACACCAACATCAGAGGTTGCTCTGTGACCATGATGTAGTGAGACAAAAACAAGACTCTCTCTAATCATTTCTGAGTACAGACCAAAAGAAGAGCACAGCGCAAACCACATCAAAAGCAAACATTCTCCCCTTCCTGCAAATGTGGGTGAGTGAGTGAGTGAGTGAGTGAGTGAGTGAGTGAGGTTCCTTTTTCGATATCTAGCCCCACTTCATTTCTCAGGCTTCCAGCATGCAGATTAAGACACCCTGGCATGGAACTGCCCCCGATTCCTGACAGCACTCAAACCAGAGCACACCTTTGATGTGCTCCCAAATAACCAGCTCCGATATCAACCTAACACAAGTTCAAGCCCCGTAAGATGTCCCCACAACACCATCTGCCTCAATTTCCCACCATTCCCCATGGTGTGCAGTCTACAGGTGGTCTCTTGGTGGTCTTAGGCTAGCCATTGCTGGAATCACCAAACCCTATCCATGCCTTCTCGGAGCTCTCGTTGCTTGCATTTATCCTCAGACTATAACATTCATGTGAAAAGTGCCAGGGTGCTGGCAGTACCCACTTACCCACCTACGTAGATATCAGCATGTGAGGGCTGCAGCATGTTAGATTCAGCAGTGAGCCCAGGTTAATTGGTTCATGTCATTATGTTACAGCTTGGGTGTCACCAGCACCAGCATTCATGGGGGAATCCACAGCTAGGGACAAACAATGGTGGCCTCTCCACCTCCCAAAGTTGGGGGAACAGAGGGGACAGAGCAGTACATCAAGAGACAGGAGTGCCCCTTGTTGGCGTGATGTATGCAAGGTTTCTATGAGCTTCTGGGCCAGTGTATTCTAGTGGAAAGATGCCAGATTACCTGTTCAAAATACCAAGGGTCTATCCCAGCACCAACCTCATGTCTTATATATTTTACACTCCTGGGGAGTCACTCGCATGAAGGGTGCCCCTGACACCAACATGTGGGAAGGAGGAGAGGAGGGGTTGGCCATGCCATTCCTGGACAGAACAGACAGCAGTGAGAATGCAGAAACATCCCCGCTGTTGGCAGGTCCTTCCGGAGTCAAACCTTTCAAAAGAACACTCAGACATGTTAGAAATTTACCCTCCCTCACTGTGGCTATATGCAAATATTTAACTATAATGTTTCTTTTAATTCCATAAAAATAGGGAGAAAAGATATAAAATGGTACCAACCTCAATATTCAATGTTGAGAGACTGATTAAATGGATACATTCAGATAATTAAATACTATGCAAATATTTAAAATGACAGAATAATATTTAATAGAGGAAGATGTATGTCCATGATCTACTTTTCAGTGGAAAAATATCAGATCATAAAATAATGCATATGATATAATCCTGTTTCATAAAAACAGTCATATAATATGTGCACATGAAATAAATGGCTGGAATCAGGTCCATGTGGAGAGTGGTTGGAAATGGTAATTTGCATTTTTTTTTTTGTTTATTCTGTCTTCAGAAACACATCTACAATGAACTTATATCTTTCATATCAAAAATAATGAAGGCTTAGGGCTTTGCCTTTGTTATTGGCCTGTCGTTCAGAGAGTCTACATCACAGGTGAGTTTGAGCAGTGTCAGAAATCTGATATCCATATGGGAAGAGGCTGCATTTCCGACACTCGGGGCTCCGCACAGCTGCTGTTTCAGACCCAAATCACTCTTACAGCTCAACCAAAATCCTCCCACTGTCTGAGATTAAAGACTCCGCCCTTCAAGGCTGAGAGCTGGAGGAAAGATTGCTAAGAAGGCTATATGCCAACATGTTTTCAGATCCTTGCATTTCTATGTCACCTAAACAAAGTAATGCTTACCAAAAATTTGCAGAATCCCAGAAGCACAAAGTTGCTAAGGCCGAGCAAGAGTGACGGGACGTGGTCACGGTTTACTGGTAGAGCCAGCTCTACTCTCTCCTGTCCCAAGCCCTTCTCCTTGGACCATGCTGCTTTCCTCGTGGTGAGTGCTTCCCTGTGGTTTAACCAAGGAAGAAGACGTTCCTACGAGAACAACAAATAGATTAAATACAGGAGCGGTTGGGCCAGGGGGTATGTGGTGGGCATTTTCCCCAAAACTTCAAGAATAAATCTCCAAACCAGTGTCTTTCAGATGCAGGGATGGTGCTCAGGATAGGCCAAGCCTGTGTGGAAACCCCACAGACAGCCATTCTCGGGGCAGTTGGGCTGCCCTGCACTGCCAAGGTGGTCTTCCCAGGGTCTCATGTCTGCAGCTGTGTGGGCTCCAGGGCTCGCCTAGTTTCATCTGGTTGATTTCATTTCCTCTTTCTTTCTTTCTTTCTTTCCAGTGATGAGGTTGGTGAGGACAGTCTTTTACCCAACCCCTGCATACCAGTGACTCTTATGTGAGAGATGCCAGCCTAGGCTACTATCTCCTGGGAACAGGTACTAATGAAACGTAATTTCACTGAGCCGCAACACATCTGAGAAGGACAAGGTGATGAGGGGCCAGCCATCTTCATCCTAAGGCTCCCGTGCAACATCCTGTGTCCCTGGAGGCCCAATTTGACAAACCCCTGCCCAGGGTGAGCATCCATCTAGCAGGGGGAGGCAGGCTTAGCCCATCCACATCACCCTCTAGCCTGGGTCCCCAAGAGCTAGGTTGCCTGAGTCACTCGAGGAGCTCAGAGCACATAATCAGACTCTCCAGAGTCCAGGCCCTGCAAACTATAGTTTGGGGACATTCACCAGGTGGTTCTCATGCACAGGGAAAATCCACTCCAATTGTGCAAATAGTTTATGCATAGGGAGCCTTGAACCCAAATCCACTTAGGCAAAGTTTACTTGACATGGCCTGGCACTAGAGCTTCTGGGTACTTTTAAAAGAAAAACTCTGAACAAATTAAATTTAACAGGTTTAACTGAGTAAAGACTGATTTGAGAATCGGGCAAGCCTCAGAGCAACTCCAGGGCCGCCTTGTGATTGCACAACATTTATAGAAAAAAAAAGTAAAAATGGAAAGTGAGCTACAGAAAACAGAAGTGAGGTACAGAGACTGCTCCATTGGTTAAAAGTTTGCATTGCCTTCATTGAACCTCGTTTGAACAGTTGGCCTGTATTCAGGGATTTGGGAATTTCACCTGTAGGGGCTTTGCCATGGAGAGAGAGCTGTGTGGAGCTTATAGGGACACACATGAAGATACTGGCTAAGCAGGGAGTTGCTCCCTGGAGGTGCCTGCTAACCCCATGCCACCCCATGATCCTGCAGCACGGGGTCCTCTTTGTTTAGCAAGTTCATCTCTAAACACAATAGAGCTGTCAGAAAACACTCATTTCTTTAGAGGGTGACTTACTGACACTGTAGTTGCATTTTTTTTCCCCAGTTGCAAATGAATGTTTCTTAAAAACAGAAGCCATGGAGGTGATCCTGACTCTTAATAGCAGGGCTGTTGGTGACAAGCCATGTGCATCCTGTAAAAACACCCACCTAGTCCTCCAACAGGGAGATTTGCCTTGTGCAAGAATCTGCACAGAACACTTGAAGGTTAGAAAAGCAAGTATTTCAGGCACAAATAATGCCTTTTAGAATACTGTTTTTATTTTCAAAAGTATTTCTTTACCCATAGAAATCCTACATTCCCTCCTCCACTTTCAGCATGGCTCATCAGTTCATAGTAAAGTTCAAGGCAGAAACGAATTTTTCAATATTTTGCCAATGGCTGCTCTACAATAGAATTGGTCATACAGGAAATGGGGGCATTTTAAAACACAAATATGTTGGCTGGTCCTAGAGCAGGGATCTCAATTGTTCCTGCCTATGAAAACCATCAGGAAGCCCCCTCCACAGAGGCTCAGATTTCATTTTTCTGATATGAGCCAAGGCATCATATGTTTTCAAAAATTAAAAATATTTGCAAGTTTTCTAATATGCATTCAAGCTTAAGGACCACTGGCCCAACATAGGAGACAAGACAGGAAGCATTAATTAAGCAAAGCTGTGCTGAGCACTTATGTATCGGGCACAATGCTTGAAGACAGGTGGGTTTTCCTATGGTGGAATCCTGAAGCTCTTATGCTCTGTGGCCAGTACTAATATCAGAGCAAAGGGGAAGCCATCTTGAACACCATCTCTGTACATAACCAACATCTTAAGTTATTCAAGCAAGACTCAACCCAGCCTACCAGGGTAGAGAGAAAATCTGCAAGTGACAAGGGAAGATTGGCAAAAGAGAGAGATGTAAGCACAAAGACTGTACATTTAAAAAATCTCCAGTAATTCCAGGATATGGACAAATGTACAAGCTGATAACCAAAGAGCATGTAAGGGTTTTAATACCACATTTCCAGTTACAGCTAGTGAAGCATAATTGGGTACTAAATTACAATGTTAATATTCATTTGAACAAGTAAGTGCTGTACTTGGAGTAGTAGCATCAGGACCCTGGGAGGGCAGCAGAGGGGCTGCTTAAGTGGACAGAGAGCTTCTCTGGATGAGTTTTGTCCTTGGTTTGGTTAAGGTTGGTTCTCAGCAGAGTCTTGAGAGGGTACAACATGGATTGTGGTTGATGGGATTTCTCCCATTGCAGTGACACTCAAGGGATTCAGAATTAAGCAAGTTAACATACAAGTAATTACAAACTGCAGTTGGTAACACATGCTAGAAAGAAACAGAGAAGAGAACCCCAGGAGAAGGCCATAGTGAGAAGGCATTCAAGACGGCAGATGTGCAATGGGGGAGAAAGTCCTGAACCCTGCTGCACAATTTTTCTAGCACAAATAGAAGGAAAGGGTCTTGCTTGAGGTCGCCTATTATTGCGGACTTATCTATTTATACCTCCATTTCCTCCAAAAAGAGTCTGAGGTGGGGCTTACCTGTCATCTGCAAGAAAATTAAAGTCATTTCTTAAAAGGGGCAAAAGCAAATTGAAGTAATGAGGAGGAGGGAGAGAGAAGGAGGTTAAAAGAGAGAGAGAGAAAGGGAGAGAGACAAACACACACACACTCACACACACACACACACACAGACAGCCACATATTTGAGTTCCTTTCTAAAATCCAAATCTTAAATAGAGCACAATTTTCCTTTTGCCTGTTTCTCAAGGAATTCGTTGTCTTCCTGTGCAATTTCTTTGGGCTTCATACAAAAGGTAAGATTCCATATTGAGTAATACTAATTAGCTAGGACCATCTTGAGTATGTAACAAAAGCAAATCTATCACTAGCTGTGGGGGAAAAAAACAGTCCTCATCTCCCCCAAACCCCAAAACACATAAGCTCAGCATTTTAACTGGCTGGGGTGAGGGCTATTATTTTCATTAATGGAGCTCATTTTTATTTTATTGGGCATTTTTACTATCAGATTAAAAGCATGTTTTTATTGTAGTTTTTTCTAATGCAATCTGAGATGATGTGCTCAGAATGAATGGAATAGTTATTGTTTTAATTATTTTTTCATTCTGTGTTTTTATTTTGTTTGTTCCTTTTATTTACTACTCTTCAGTTTGCCTTAATAACATGGACTCAGGGTGCTTGGAGGCCTCCAGTCAGCATCCCCGCGGTGGTTTGCATCTGCTAATGACCGAGGAACAGGGAAATCACTAGCATGCGGATGGTTTCGGAACTGAGTCATGGCCCAGCCTTCCTGTTGAGGATGCCCAGGGTAGGGCCAAGGGCATGGACCCCCAGGGTTGGAGGGGGCAACACAGCAGCTCCCAGAAGCACCTGATGTCTTTCCAGGACACTTCTGTCCCTGCGTCTGCTCCAGGCTGTCCTGGCTCACTAGGTCAAGGAAAGGCTAGAAGGGATCTCAAGGGAGGGAAGTCAGCAAAAGGACATGTTCCTCACCTACAGCCACATCTCTCCCTGATGCCCAGTTCCATATGGGATACTGTCAGAACACACAGGTTTTCACACACAGAGGCCCATAGCTGGACACAAGCACATGTTCTCTGCCCTGAAAAAAAAAAAAAAAAAAGGAAGACCACAAAGGCTTCCCAGCAAGTTCAGATGTCTCGGGGACCCTGTGGGCCTAGGAGAACCAGAAACAAGGGCAGGGCAGAGTTTCTTATTTAGAACAGAAATCAAGAACTGCTTTGGGAGTTAGCTGTCCAGGGGCCAATCTGAAACAATACCGGACACTGCAAGTTACTCAGAAGCCCGACCCTCAGCCCTGCCATTTGCAACAACACAGATGAACATTACGTTAAATGAAATAAGCCAGACATAGAAAGAAAGCACTGGCTGGGAGCGGTGACTCACGCCTATAATCCCAGCACTTTGGGAGGCGGAGGCAGGCAGATCACTTGAGGCCAGGAGTTCAAGACCAGCCTGGCCAACGTGGTGAAACCCCATCTCTACAAAAAATACAAAAATTAGCCGGGCCTGGTGGCATGAACATGTAATCCCAGCTACTTGGGAGGCTGAGGCAAGAGAATTGCTTAAACCCAGGAGACGGAGGCTGCAGTGAGCCAAGATCACGCTACTGTACTCCAGCCTGGGCAACAGAGCGAGACTCCATTTCAAAAAAAAAAAAAAAGAAAGAAAGAAAGCACTATGTGATGTTACTTGCACATGGAGCCTAAAGAGGTCAAATACACAGAGGCAGAGAGTGGAATGCTGGTTACCAGGGGCAGGGAGCTGGGAGAACGTTGGTCTTAGGGTACAAAGTTGCAGCAATGTAGGAGGTGTAAGTCCAGAAATGTAATGTACAGCAGGGATTACAGTTACTAGTAGCGTATTGTTTGCTGGAAATTTGCAAGAGAGATTTCAGGTGCTCTCACTACACGCCCACACACACACAAAGGGAACTAGGAGAGGAGACACGGATATGTTAATTTGCTTGGCGGATTAATCATTTCACTAGGTCTATCAGAACATCATGTTGTACGGCTCACATATATACAATGAAAATATTGGGCATATAAATGCCCATAATTGCCTGATCAAGGATTCATTTGGGGTCACTTGTGTGCCAGTACTCACATTCTCTGGGTCTGCTCTCCAGTGTGACTGAAGAAAGCATCCGTCTTCCTCACGAGAAGCTCTGGCCTGTGCGTGGGTTTACCACAGGCCCTCTCTCTCTCTCTAAAGTGTCATCACTGCCTCTAGTTGCCTGCCTGCACCCCATTTGCAGAAGGGGTCCCCAAAGTATGCTCTAGTTTCCAAGCCTGTTTGAATTAAAATCTGGCAAAGAACTAAAGATCACGTTACTTCCCTGCTCAAAGGGCTTCCCATCACATTCAATATAAAATCTGAACTCCGTGTGGCCCCAAGAAGCCCGCTGTGACCCGACCCTCTCGTCGTTATCCTCATCTGCTCCCATCTCCGCCCAGAGGCTTCACAGAGAGGCCGCCTGTCATCACCTGCCATGCCCCCCATGGCTCCGGGTGCCCTCACCTGTCTTCCTTTCTGTCATGGCTCTTTCTTCCCTGACTGGCATTAGCTATGCTTTTATTGACTATCTCTCCACCTGAGAATGAGCACATGAGGGAAAAAATTTCGTTTGCCCCTTCATCACCACTGTGTCTCCAGCACAACAGCCCTGGGTACTTGGTAGGTAGTCAAGGAATATTTGGAAGATGCTAGGGCTCTCTGTTTTTGTTTCTGTTTTTGTTTTTGTTTTTTTGACAGAGCCTCCCTCTGTCGTCCAGGCTAGAATGCAGTGGCATGATCTCAGCTCACCACAACCTCCATCTCCAGGGTTCAAGTGATTCTCCTGCCTCAGCCTCCCCAGTAGCTGGGATTACAGGCACCTGCCACCATGCCTAGCTAATTTTTGTATTTTTAGTAGTAACAGGGTTTCACCATGTTGGCCAGGCTTGTCTCCAACTCCTGACCTCAGGTGATCCACCTGCCTTGGCCTCCCAAAGTGCTAGAATTACAGGAGTGAGCCACCGCACCAGGCCTAGGGCTCTCTTTTCACTGCTGCATCCCCTGTACTGGGGACAGTCCTGGGCATATAGTAGATGGTCAGTAAATGCTTTTCATCCAGGGACAAGTTGAAAAAGCACTGGGCACGTCAACACCCAGATTTGCATAACCAAAGACTCCTTTGTTTCCACTTGTGTCCCAATGGATGAAGCAGGAATTTCAGGAGTGAAGGTGAACCTAGGACTCAGGTATCTCTTTCCAGCCCTCCTCAAATCCACAGAACACTGCGGAGGTCACTTTATTTTGTTACTATACAAAGGTAAGGGATATAATGCTTTAAAATCCCCATAAAGCCTGCTTGTTAATCAATGTTGAATCACTAATGCAATTTATTTCATCCTTTGATTCATACATGTCCATTTCACAAGACACATTCTATCTATACCAACATTTTACACAAGGATTGAAACAGAATATTGAGCACGGTTTAACAAAATCTAGGCACTAATTTCTGGAAATAAATTCTACTTATCAAAAGGCATTGTTCCCCTGAGGTAAGCAAACACTATAATCTAAAGAACTGTTTTTTTCATAAAGATAATTTGGAAGAAACTAACCTGCCTTTGGAGAAAATACCCAGATTCAAGTTACATACACGAAAGACTTGTGTTTATCATGATCCAAATTCACAACACTCAAGTGCCAAGGTTGTGTGGTCTCCAGGAATTCCGAGTGGGAGAGATGAATTCACCATCAATAAGGGCTAGTATATTGTCCTTGTACATTGCAGTTGTGAATTCCATATTGAATAAGATTCTATTTCGCTCCAGACTTTTGGAGTTATCTGTCATTTTGAAAATTCTTGATCTAAGTTTGGCAGACTTTGGTTGGTTCTATTTGGTTCTACTTGGTTGGTTAGCAAATATAACCAACCATCCCTTAAAAGGTGCTGCAGGAGACAACAAAGCTGTGGATCACGGGTTTATAAAAATAAAATGTTTAGCACTCACAAATAATTGCACGTCATTTGGCTGGCAGGATGTGGAATGCAAGTCAGACCTTGCAGTTTAACCTCAGAGTTGAGTTGCATGCAGTTTTCTGCATTGGTTCACTAGGAATAATGGATGACTACTGGTTATTATTACATATTATCAAATGTATATTATAAAAATTATATCATTAAATATTATATAAATATAATCACAAAGATGACAATAGCCAACACTTCGTGAGTGCCTTCTCTCTACTGAACAACATGCTACGCCCCTTACAGGCATTTTTCCCTTTTAATGACCACGCCCACAGCATGAGGCAGTGGCACCTTCACTCTTACTTTCAGATGAGGAACGTGGGACCGAGAGAGGCTAGGTCGCTTGCCCAAGGGGATCACTGGTGCAAATGAGGCCCCAGCAGCCAAGGGGAATGAGGTGTGAAGCTACACACAGAGTGAGGGGCCATGGCAAACCCAAGCGCTGATCTGCGGCTGCTGTGGCCACACCTCCGCATTTCAAGAGAACCGCACATCCTGATTTCAATTTGTAAACGTTAAAAACGTGACAGACACAGACGAAACACAGCTCCAGGCCCACAGCCAATCCTCTGGGCACCATTTGGCCAACTCCACACCCTCTTCCTTTGCTCCTGTGCTGTTTTGATGGCTTGTTTTATCCTCCCCATGAAGTTGTAGAGTTCTGAGAACAAGGACCGTATCTCACACAGCTTTCATCTCCTTCCAGGTAACACCAGTGCTGGCTGGGAGTATGTGATGGTACACTGGGGACAGATGGTACCCCCAGCCCCAGGATCCAAATCCTGCCCAGTTGGCTTCTTGGACACAGGGGCTCATCTGGAGTCTCAGCGTCCATGTCTTGCTATCTTTTACATAGCAACTGTGCTCTAAACTGAAGAAGCAAAGCCAGATGACTCAGTGGGCTTGGGCGTGCTTGTGACTGGGGGCCAGAGCTACAGGATCTGTTTCAGGTGATGGTGGGGCCCTGTCAGCCACATGTTCAGACACCCAGAGATGAACACCTTGCAGTGATTATCCAGGCAGCCCTGAGTCTAGAATCTTCCTTCTTGCACATCTTCTTCACTGTACCAATTTGAAGCAATACCGTGAGGTGGTACCAGCTAAGACACACACACCCAGAACATGAGGATGTGTGCGTGCACGCCCAGAACATGGAAACTTATATATACACACTCAGCACACGAGGATATGTGTGCACATAACCAGAACATGAGAATGTGTATATACACACCCAGAACACAAGAGCTCGTGTGCACACCCAGAACATGGGAACATTTGTAAACACACCCAGAACATGAGGACTCTTGTGTGTACACCCAGATGTGAGGGTATGTGTGTGCACACCCAGAACATGGGAATGTGTGTATACACACCCAGAACATGAGGACATATGTGTGTATACCCAGAATAGAAGGGTATGTGTGTATACACTCAGAACATGGGAATATGTGTATACATTCCCAGAATATGAGAACATGTGTGTGCAAACCCAGAACATGAGAACATGTGTGTGCATACGTGAGGGGCATATCTGTTCACACCATGTGATGGCTAATTTTAGGTGTCAGCTCGACAGTTAAGGGACACCGGGATAGCTGGTATGGTAAAGAATTATTTTGGGTGTGTGTGAAGTTGTTTCTAGAAGAGTTAGGCGTATGAGTCAGGAAGCTGAGTAAGGAAGATCTGCCCTCTCCCAATCAAGGCAGACACCCTCCAATTGGATGAGGGCCCAGATAGAATAAAAAGGCAGAGGCAAGGTCAGTTTGCTCTCCGTCTCTTCTGTGTCTGGAACACCCATCTTCTCCTGACCTTGGACACTAAAACTCCACATTTTCTGGCCTCTGAACTTTGAGACTTTTACCAGTTCCCCTACCCACTGTTCAAAGGTTTTGGCCATAGGCCTGGGACTGAGCTGCACCAGCGGCTGCCCTGGCTCTCCAGCTTGCAGATAGCATATTGTGGAACTTCTCAGCTGCCATAATAGTGTGAGACAAGTCCCATAGTAAATCCCCTCTCATCTATTTGGCTAGCTATATCTATTTCTATATGCATGTAATCCTATATCTCTTTATCCTATCAGTTCTGTTCCTCCAGAGAACCCTGATTCATACATGCTAGAACATCAGAACATGTGTGTCTACACCAAGAACAAAAGAACAAAGTTGTTCGGTGCTCTCATCATACTTCAAAGACATGTGTTGTTGGAGAAAATTCAAGATCGCTGGTTTTGCATTTCTCCAGCCCAGCAATGAGGGGATGAGGGAGGTACTAGTCCACTTGGGATAACTAAGAATGGATTGTCACCCTTCATAATCAGGGCTGGCTGATGGGAGGAGGCTTGCTGTGGGGAAATGAGGGCAGGATGGGGAGCGTGGCTGTCCAGTGCCCTACCAGGCTGTGAGCCTCTAAAATGCAGGGGTTGCACAAGAGTGGGCTTAGCTCAGCCAGCATCTACGTGTGAATGATGAAATTGGCTTCAAGGCTAGTGATGGGTCCACAATGCTGCGTTCCCATTATTTCTTTATTCTTGTTGGATCTGTCCATTCTGACTCATCAGGAGAAAAGCAGGAGATGAACACAGGGCATATTGGACATTCTGTGTTTGAGTTGGTATCTAAGACCCTGCTAGGCTGCAAAGCACACACCCAGGGACTCGAGGGGACACCCGTAAAGGAGGGCTTCTCTCCCACACACTGCCACTCCACTGCTGAGGAAGCTCCAGCACTAACCACCACCTCTTGCACACGGTAAGTCCAGGATTTAATGGCTGGGCTTATCTCATACAACGTTCCTAAGGCTCCATTTTTCATTAAGCAATTTTTAAAGAGTTTTATGACCCTGTGAACAATAATTTTTTTTAGTGAAAGCAGACTGAATCGTAAGTGATGGTAATTACACCAAACTAATTGTAGACAAAATTAGTAAGAGGTCAGATCCGTTTGGTTACAAAAGAAAATATATGCTTGGAATACACCTTAAATGATCTCTGGGAAATTAATTCATCATGGAAATAAAAGGAATCTTCTTAAATCAACAGTGGCTCTCTCATAAAACATTTGCAAGGAATAAGGTTTCCTCTTTAGTTTTGGTTTTGATTCGATGCCCAGGTGTCAGTCTGCACCAGGATTGCAATAGGACCCAGGACCCAGGCATTTACTTCAGTGCAGGGAGGACCCTGCAGACATTTCCCATGACTAGGGTCCTAACTGAGTCATCTCCTTTAGCTTAGCTCACAAGATCCTTCATGGCCTGGGCCCTTCTACTTTTTTTTTTCTTTCGAGACAGAGTCTTGCTCTATTACCCAAGCTGGAGTGCAGTGGCATGATCTCAGGTCACTGCAACATCTGCCTCCTGGATTCAAGTGATTCTCCTGCCTCAGCCTCCTGAGTAGCTGGGATTACAGGCATGTGCCACAATGCTCACCTAATTTTTGCATTTTTAGTAGAGACGGGGTTTCACCATGTTGGCCAAGCTGGTCTTGAACTTCTGACCTCATGATCCGCCCGCCTCGGCCTCCCAAAGTACTGGGATTACAGGTGTGAGCCACCGCATCTGGCTGCACTTCTACTCCTTGTAGGTTTATTTCCCACCATACTCTCACTACCTGAGACTACCTCAGTGCCTTTGAGTTAAACAGGATATTCCTCCTGGAACTTTTTTCCTGCTATTTCTCTACCCATCTAAATAATTGCCTCTAGATCTTCAGGTGTCACAGCCTGGTGTTGTGAAGGACAGGGGGATTTCTTGCCTTCCGTATGGACTGGGTGTCCCCGCTCTGTCCCTTACAGAACACAGAGACTTCATGCTCACAAGTGCTTTTGCCACTGCATAAGGCATGAGGATGGATGAGAGTTCAGGGACACATACCTGCTAGGGGTGGGGGATTCAGGACTGGGTGACTGTGGGGCAGACACACACCCAGCAGGCTGGGCAGTCAATACATGCTTATTATAACACTGATTATAAATGCTTATTCAATGAATGAATGGGTCCATTACCTTTAAGTCACTCTTCAGCAGCCACATCTGGCTGTTCCCCTCTCTGCTCAAAGATAAACAGTGCCTACAGGAAGGCACCCTTAGCATATCCTCACCTCTAGTAAATTCCACTCCTGGGGTTGAAAGCATGGTTTGGACCACCATTCCGAGCCAAAAAGTCAGGGCAATATTCAAATTTAGACATGAATGGGGAAGAAGAGGAGGGGAAGAAAAGGAGGTGGTGGAGAGGTCAGAGGAAGAGGGATGGGGTAGCCAGATGGACGCATGAAGAAACCAATCCTTACACCCCAGTCTACGTGAGTTGCCCATGCACTGAAAGGCAGGGATGCCTGAAGACCCTGGCACCAAGGGAAAAAAACTCCAGCAAGTCCTCATGGGCTCTGGGTAAAGAAAAGAGGCTCCCAGGAGGAAAGCGCAGTCAGAATTCAAGTTTTAGAAGAGACAAGATGGCCTCAAAGACTCAGATCCACTCTGAAATCTTTTAGCAGTAGCTTCAGCCAAGTAGCTCTAAGAAAGGCCCTCAGAGATACAAAATCTAAGAAAAATAGTCCTGGCATCTAATTACAACAGTGCAGTTTGCTGCTTTTATCTGTAATTGGACTGTATAGTCTTTCATTCTAATTTACTTTACATCTAAACTGTGATAATCAAGACAAGCAGAACAGAATGGTCTCTAACTGGCTATCCTACTGACACCCGTTAATGCCTAATTATAACAACTAAATTAAAGATGCGACTGTAAAGAGGTGGAATATCAGTTTGAAGCATTTAATTCTGTGAAAAGAAGTCTAGATTTTAAATCCTAAGTAAGAAAATCAATACTATGCCTCATTATATTGGTATTGCTAAACAGATTAATGAAATTAAGTATTTTGTTGTGTTGCTTTTCTTTTTTCCAATGTTCTCCTGATGCAATGATGGTTTGTAATGAAGGACTACTGCAGGGGAGGAAGTTTAAACTGAGAGCCAATTTATACACCGAAATTGGGAGATAGCTAATCTCGTTTATAGAGCAGCGGCTTTCTTTTGATATGGTTGGATTTTTAGATAGGCATCATGGGTCTCGACTTCTGCAGTCTCGTAGAACAAAAATAAATTCAACTCCAGCTAAGCAGTGGTGCTGTCTTTCCTCTTCCTATGAACAGATGTGTCAACGGGGACTGCTGTGACAATGTCAGCATCTATGAGCACTGGTTTGGGACAAGCATCCCTGAAGCTCTGTGTGCCAGTGGCCTTGTTGTCTATGCCAGGCTAAATGTAGCCACCTGTGAATGTTTAAGGGACACAGGGAAGCTGGCCAGGTGAATGGAGAATATATGAGGTCCCCAAAGCCGTTCAATTGGTTGGAAGGTGGAGGAGAAGCCATGAGAAGCAGCCCCATTTCAAGTTGGACACCAAAGCCTGGAAGGAGAAGGACCAAGGTGTGCAGAGGGAAGATGTCCTCTTCCTGGGACCAGGGAGGGCAGCATGTGCAGGGTGATAGCAGCACGCCCCCAACTCATCCAGCAACACTGTAAGTTACCTGTTTCTTTATTCATTCTTACTATTGCCCATCCTGACTTTTTTTTTCTTTTTTTTCTTTTTTCTCTTGAGACAGGATCTCACTCTGTCACCCAGGCTGGAGTGATCATGGCTCACTGCAGCCTCCAACTCCTGGGCTCAAGCCGCCCTCCTCCATCAGCCTCCAGAGTAGCTGGGACTACAGGTGTATGTGATGACTCCTGGCTAATTTATTTTATTTTATTTTTTGTAGAGACAGGGTCTCACTATGCTGCCCCAGCTGGTCTCAAACTTCTGGGCTCAAGCAATTCTCTCGCCTCAGCCTCCAAAGGTGCCGGGACTACAGGCACACACCATCATGCCTGGCTATTGTGTGTGAGTGTACGTACAGATGGGGTCTCACTATGTTGCCTAGGCTAGACTCAAACCTCTGGGCTCAAGCAGTCCTCCCACCTCAGCCTCCCAAAGTGCTGGGATTACAAGGGTGAGCCGCCATGCCTGGTCTCATGCTGACTTTGAAGACTTGGAACTCAATATCAATTATGAGAATCAAAAACCTAAAAAGTGGCAAAGGCTGACTGTGTCAATCACCCAAATCCCATGCCGCAGAGATTCACCAGTGCAGGTTTTTCAGGAATCCAAAGACCTTGCAGAATAGACTGACCACCTGGAGGAATCTCTAGAAATCACCTAGAAGTGACCTTACTGACCACTGAGTCACTATGAGTGAATGACTTGGGGACTATTGTGTGCCAGGCCTTTTCTGGAGCTGGGGACACAAAAATGAGCCACACTGAGTCCTGGCCCCTTGGGTCATGCAGGGGTGAGAGATCCAGCAGGAGGAGGGGAGCACAAAGCCGGGGCCCCGGACAATGGAGAAAACTACAGCTTCGGTGAATGTATCCAGAACTTCCCAATTATAAAATCAAGAACACAGCTGGGTGCAGTGGCTTATGCCTGTAATTCCAGCATTTTGGGTGGCTGAGGTGGGAGGATCTCTTGAGGCCAGGAATTCGAGACTGATCTGGGCAACATGGTGAGACCCTGTCTCCACAAATTTTTTTTTTTTTTTTTTTTTTTTTTTGAGATGGAGTCTTGCTCTGCCCAGGCTGGAGTGCAGTGGCACGATCTCAGCTCACTGCAAGCTCTGCCTCCTGGGTTCACGCCATTCTCCTGCCTCAGCCTCCCAGTAGCTGGAACTACAGGTGCCCACCACCACACCCGGCTAATTTTTTGTATTTTTAGAAGAGATGGGATTTCACAGTGATAGCCAGGATGGTCTTGATCTCCTGACCCCGTGATCTGCCAGCCTCGGCCTCCCAAAGTGCTGGGATTACAGGCGTGAGCCACCATGCCCGGCCTCCACGCAAATTTTAAGAATTACCTGAGCATGGTGATCCTAGCTTCTCGAGAGACTGAGGCAGGAGAATTGCAGGAGCCCGGGAAGTCGAGGCTGCAGTGAGCTGTGAGCATGCCATTGCACTGCAGCCCAGACCACAACAGAGCAAGACCCTAAAAAAAAAAAAGACATTTTAGTTTTAAATTCTAAATTAGATCTAAATGGACATTTTTTGCGATGAGAATTTTTGGCTGTGGAATGTTGCCTGTACCGCCCTCTCTTTGGATTCCTGTGGTCTTTCCCAATTTCTTAAGCACATGAAGATGTGGAGGCATGGGCAGGGGGTGTCCTGGGGACCGTGCATATGGGCTGAGTGATCATTGCAGGCCAGAGAGAAGTCACCAGCCCCCTTGGAAAGGAATGGTGCAGCTCCTGACCCTACAGGGCCAGACAGGACTCTAATTGCTCCTTTGCTTCTGGGTCTCAGAAGACAAACCCTGCCATCTCCCGTCAGGCCCGCCTCCTAGCTGCACAAACAAAGCCAAATAAAAACTGCCAGCAGCCGCTGGTCCCCTTACGACAGATGTGGTTCCTCTGTGCCATCTTATCTGTTCTTAAGGGTTTGTTTTTATTGCAAACAGACAGATGTGGCTTGTCCCTTCCGTCTTGTTTACGATGCTGCAGGAACACCTGTGGAAGAACAGGTCCCTGCAGAAATCCTTGACTTCCGTTCAGATGGCTTGAGACTAAACCAGCCGGCTGGGCAACTCCATCTGCTAAGAATTCCAGGTTCCTCTGCCCAGGGAAACCTGAAGAATCACCCACAGGATAATCCCAGACACAGGAGTGTCACCACACCTATGTTCACATTATGTTAACAATGTGTACACCTTCATTCAAACATGTGCAGAGGACCTATGCTGTGTGTGCTGCCTGGCCCTGCAGTCTGCGCTGACTGACTTGTGGTTCAGCCCAGCTTCTCATTGCAAAGGCTGCTTTCATTGCCTGACCTGTGTCCACTTAGCTGTAGAACTGCTAAGCTGCATTGAGAACCCACAGCCCTGACCCACGAGTGAGGACCATGAGGCTTAATGAGGATTGCCTTATTGATTCTCCTGGTTTCAGACAAAGTGGCTCATGACCTGGTGTGGAACAGACCTGTGTCACCAGGGTGAATTCTATGCCTAGGTGCAGAGGAAAGGGGAAATGCTTGCACAGAGCCCAGGCGTAGGGGTATCCTCTGCTCTCAGGCAAGCTCTGTACGCCTTCTTAGAATTCTGCGGCTCCAGCCACACCATTATAGATTGCTTGCCTAGCACTTACTTTATTTCATTAGCACAGATTATGGGAGAGCAGTGACACAACTTGTAACTTTGTGCAACAACTGCCTCTTTGTCTTAACCTTATGTTTTCATGCCACAGCTTTTGCTGTGTAACAAACCACCCCCAAAACTCAGCAGCTTAAAAACAGCCACTATTTAGTTAGCTCACGACTCTGTGGGTGGGCTGAGTGGTTCAGGCAGCCTCAGCTAATCATTGCTAGGCTCACTCAGGCATCCAAGATCAGCCGGTGAGTGGGCTGGTGGCTAGAAGAACTCAGATGCCCTCAGTCATACAACTGGCAGCTGGTAGGCCGTTGGCCAGGGTGACAAGGGTGATGGGGCCACATACCTCTCACCAAGCAACAGCCTAACCCTGACTTCTCCACATGGTGACCACAACAAGGTAGTGAAATAGACTGTGCACATGCTTTTCAAGTCTGCCTGTGGTATGTTTTCAACTGCCCCATTGGCTAAAGCAGGTCCCAAGGCCAAGCTCAGAGTCAGTGTGGGAGCTTGATGATGCTAAGAGCTTGGAGAGCTTAGACACCAGCAGGAGGGATAATTTGCCTCCAGTTTTGCAATCCACCACAGGATTTTTTTAAAAAAATGTCTTAGTCATTTTCTAGCCTCTTCCATGGAATGTTTCCATCATTTATCTTCAATGTTTAGCGTTTATAAATGAGGAAGAAGTTCGGTTTTGTTTCCCTCATTAATTCACAAGTATTTAGAATGTATCTTTAAATTGCAATTGGGTTAAATTTTCTGCCTAAGATTTTCCTTTTTTTCTACTTCTGCTATATTGGGGTCATGGAATTTGAAATTAGTCCTCTTCTTTAGGATTTTTAAAGCCATGTGTGTGGGAGTCTGGGTGTGGAATTCTCATTATCCCATGGATATTTGAAGACTGTTTAGCTTTATTGTTTGATATAACTATATAGACGCAGATATATGTAGATTTAGATCTAGATAGAGAATCAACCTTGTCTGTAATGTTTTTACATTTTCTCTGAGTTTATTATCTGCCTGATCTGCTATGTTCTGAGAGGAGAATGTCACATTATTGTTGTCATACAGTTTTTGTTTGTTGTTGTTGTTGTTATTGTTTTTTGAGATGGAGCCTGTCACCCAGGCTGGAGTGCAGTGGCGCGATCTTGGCTCACTGCAACCTCCACCTCCTGGGTTCAAGTGATTCTCCTGCCTCAGCCTCCTGAGTAGCTGGGATTACAGGTTCCTGCCATCCAGCCAGGCTAATTTTTTTGTATTTTTAGTAGAGACAGGGTTTTGCCATGTTTGCCAGGCTGGTCTCGAACTCCTGACTTCAGGTGATCCACCCGCCTTGGCCTCCCAAAGTGCTAGGATTACAGGCTTGAGCCACCGTGCCCGGCCTGTCATGTAGTTTTACTTGATATATTTTTGTGCCACATTGCACAAGGAATTAAGAATTCATTAATTATATAAGAATTATGTGATTCTTATATATTCTTCATTAAGTAAATTTTTAATCAGTATTAAACAATTGTCAGGGCACAGTGGCTCACGCATATAATCCCAGTTCTTTGGGAGGCCAAGACGGGAAGATCAATTAAGGCTAGGAGTTTCAGACCAGCCTGAGCTACACAGTGGGTCCCCACCCTGACAAAGAATTAAAAAATTAGCCAGGCATAGTAGAGCATGCCTGTAGTCCTAGCTACTTGGGAGGCTGAGACAGGAGGATAGCTTCAGCCCAGGAGTTCAAGGTTACAGTCAGCTATGATCAAGCCACTGCATTCCAGCCTGGGCAATAGAGAAATACCCTCTTAAAAATAATAATTAAAAAACCCACTTTATCTTCCTTATTGTTGGTTTCATAGCATTTCCTATCATACCTTAATGGGCCAAAGATTAATAAAGCCACAACAGTGAGCATGCTCATTAACTAGCTCATTCATACAGTGAGTAGAATTATACATTGTGCTCTTCTTGGAGTGAAATGTGTTCATGTATTTTGAAATTATAAAAATGCTGATCTTGGCCGGGCGTGGTGGATCATGCCAGTAATCCCAGCACTTTGGGAGGCTGAGGCGGGAAGATCACTTGAGCCCAGGAGTTTGAGACCAGCCTGGGAAACACAGTGAGATTCCCCCATCTCTATAATCAAGAAAAATAAATAAATAAATAAATAAATAAATAAATAAATAGTAAGTAATAAAAATTCTCATCTAACTTAAAAATTACAATGTTTATTGAAATAATTATAGATTCACATTTAGCTGGAAGGAATAATACAGAATGATCATAGATCATATACACTCTTTTCCTAGTTTCCCCCAATGATAGCATCTTAAAAACCACAGTATAATTTCACAACCTCATACTGACATTGATACAACTCGGCACCCTCATTCAGATGTCTCCAGTTTTACTTATGCTCATTGGTGTGTGTGTGTGTGTGTGTGTGTGTGTGTGTGTGTGTGTAGTTCTGTACAACTTAATCCCATGTGTAGGTTCACGTATTAATATTTGCCACCACAGTCAAGATACAGAACACCACTTGGTAAAAACACAACCCTTCATCCATTGAATGGGTTTTAAGCCTTTGTAAAAAAATTATGGAGCACTTCGTGAATTTGCATATTATCTTTATGTAGAGGCCATGTTAATCTTCTTTGTATTATTCCAAACTTTTATTATATGCACTACCAAATTGAGGCCTGCTCATACCTTTTGACTTACCAATGCCACTTGTGTAAATAAGTCTCTGAAGATGAAGTTATATTCTCCAGGCTATTTAATGCAGTAACACTTATAACAGCAAATAAAAGAGGAAGGAGGCATATCCAAAAATAGTAGACAGAAAAAATGTGTTTGTTATCTATTGCTGTGTAACAAATTATTCCAAAGTGTAGTGACTCAATAAAACAGCATTTATTATATCACAATGTGTGTGATATCTGGGTGTTGCTCTTCTGGGACCTCTAAATGGGGGCCTCTCACAAGACTGCTCTCAGGTGACAGCTGAGGCTGGGTTTTCTCTGAAGAAGAATCTACATCCAAGCTCATTTATATGGTTGTTGGTAGGATTCAGTTCCAAGGGTCTCAGTTCCTCTCTGGCTGTTTTAAGTCTTCCCTTCGTTTATTGCTATGTAAGCTCCATATTGCAGCTTACATCATCATAATGAGCAAGACAAGAGAGTGCAAGAGACTGCTAACAGTGTTTCATAATCTAATCGTAGAAGTGATTTCCCATTCATTTTTCTGTGTTATACTCATTAGAAGCAAGTTGCTAGGTCCAGCACCAACTCAAGAGGAAGGGATTCCATACGAGTGGGAATACCAGGAGGTGAGATTTGGGGGATCTATGTCAGAAGCTTCTTATTATAATAAGTAAATTATTACACATTCATACTATTATGTACTATGCAAACATTGAATTTTCTACAATAATTACATTGGGTATAGGGCATGTTGTCATAAGAAATGAAAAGAGCTTCTGTAACTTGGAACTCAATATCAAGTATTCTAAAATATGTGAAACATAAATCCCAAAAGAAGATGAGGAAAATAGTGTACAGATAAAAATATTTGAGGAAATAATGACTGAAAATATCTCAAATTAAGTCAAAAATATAAAACCTCAGATCCAAGAGCTTAATGATCCTCCAGGAGGATAAAAATCAAAGTAAATCATGCCAATGAACATTATATGCTAATTGCTGGAAATTCATGATAAAGAGGAAAAACATTAAACAAACCAGAGTGTTATGGTTTGGTTGTCTGTTTCCTCCAAACCTCATGTTGAAACTTGATTCACAATGTTGGAGGTGGGGCTAATGGGAGGTTTTGAGTCATGGGAGCAAATTCCTCATGAATTGATTAGTGCCCTTTCTCAAGGGTGAGAGAATTCTACCTCTAATAGGTCCTTAAAGAACTGGTTGTTAAAAAGAGCCCAGCACCTCCTCTATCCTTTGCTTCCCCTCTCCCCACAAGATCTTGGCTCCCCTCTGCCTTCTGCCAGAAATGGAAGCAGCCTGAGTCCCTCATTAGATACAGATGCCCAGTCTTGAACTTTCCAGCCAAAATAAATGATTCCAGCCAGAATCATGAGCCAAATAAACCTCTTTTCTTTATAAATTACCCAGCATCAGGTCTTCCTTTATAGGAACACAAAACGACAAAATGCGCTAAGACACAGAGGGGGAAAAGACTTTTACTTATAGAAAAACAAAGTTAAGCATAATAGCTTATCTCTCATCAGAGATATTGCAAGCCAGAGACAACGGAATAACACCTTTAAAATGCTGAAAGAAAATTCTGTCAACCTAGAAGCATACATCCAGTGAAAATACCCCTCAAAATGGAAAGAAAAATAAAGACTTTTTAGATGAACAAAAGTAAGAGACTAATCACAAGTTGATCTGTTACACAGAAATGTTTAAGATACTTCTTCAGGCTCAAAGGAACCGATAGAAGATTGCAACATGAAGGAATAAGTCTACATGAAGGAAAAAAAAACCTAGAAATGGCAAATCTATGGATTAAACATGAAATAGTTTTTTCTTATTTCTTAATTCCTTAAACTACATTTGTTTTTTGTTTTTGTTTTTGTTTTGAAAAGTGCCACAATAAACATGCATGTGCATGTGCCTTTATAGCAGCATGATTTATAATCCTTTGGGTATATACCCAGTAATGGGATGGCTGGGTCAAATGGTATTTCTAGTTCTAGATCCCTGAGGAATCGCCACACTGACTTCCACAATGGTTGAACTAGTTTACAGTCCCACCAACAGTGTAAAAGTGTTCCTATTTCTCCACATCCTCTCCAGCACCTGTTTTTTCCTGACTTTTTAATGATCACCATTCTAACTGGTGTGAGATGGTATCTCATTGTGGTTTTGATTTGCATTTCTCTGATGGCCAGTGACGATGAGCATTTTTTCATGTGTTTTTTGGCTACATAAGTATCTTGTTTTGAGAAGTTTCTGTTCATATCCTTTGCCCACTTTTTGATGGGGTTGTTTGTTTTTTTCTTGTAAATTTGTTTGAGTTCATTGTAGATTCTGGATATTAGCCCTTTGTCAGATGAGTAGGTTGCAAAAATTTTCTCCCATTCTGTAGGTTGCCTGTTCACTCTGATGGTAGTTTCTTTTGCTGTGCAGAAGCTTTTTAGTTTAATTAGATCCCATTTGTCAATTTTGGCTTTTGTTGCCATTACTTTTGGTGTTTTAGACATGAAGTCCTTGCCCACGCCTATGTCCTGAATGGTATTGCCTAGGTTTTCTTCTAGGGTTTTTATGGTTTTAGGTCTAACATGTAAGTCTTTAATCCATCTTGAATTAATTTTTGTATAAGGTGTAAGGAAGGGATCCAGTTTCAGCTTTCTACATATGGCTAGCCAGTTTTCCCAGCACCATTTATTAAATAGGGAATCCTTTCCCCATTGCTTGTTTTTGTCAGGTTTGTCAAAGATCAGATAGTTGTAGATATGTGGCAGTATTTCTGAGGGCTCTGTTCTGTTCCATTGATCTATATCTCTGTTTTGGTACTACTACCATGCTGTTTTGGTTACTGTAGCCTTGTAGTAAAGTTTGAAGTCAGGTAATGTGATGCCTCCAGCCTTGTTCTTTTGGCTTAGAATTGACTTGGCAATGCGAGCTCTTTTTTGGTTCCATATGAACTTTAAAGTAGTTTTTTCCAATTCTGTGAAGAAAGTCATTGGTAGCTTGATGGGGATGGCATTGAATCTATCAATTACCTTGGGCAGTATGGCCATTTTCACGATATTGATTCTTCCTATCCATGAGCATGGAATGTTCTTCCATTTGTTTGTATCCTCTTTTATTTCATTGAGCAGTGGTTTGTAGTTCTCCTTGAGGTCCTTCACATCCCTTGTAAGTTGGATTCCTAGGTATTTTATTCTCTTTGAAGCAATTGTGAATGGGAGTTCACTCATGATTTGGCTCTCTGTTTGTCTGTTATTGGTGTATAAGAATGCTTGTGATTTTTGCACATTGATTTTGTATCCTGAGACTTTGCTAAAGTTGCTTATCAGCTTAAGGAGATTTTGGGCTGAGACGATGGAGTTTTCTAGATATACAGTCATGTCATCTGCAAACAGGGACAATTTGACTTCCTCTTTTCCTAATTGAATGCCCTATATTTCCTTCTCCTGCCTAATTGCCCTGGCCAGAACTTCCAACACTATGTTGAATAGGAGTGGTGCGAGAGGGCATCCCTGTCTTGTGCCAGCCTTAAACTACATTTGATTATTAGAAGAAAGAAAATAACATTGTATAGTGGCATTTTAACATATGTAAAAGTAAAATGTATGACTATCATAATAGAAAGAATGAGATGGTGATTACAGAAAGTACACGAAGCTACTAAAACTAACAAAGAGATTTAGACAAAAACAAATAGAGGGGGAAAATAAAATGCTAGAAATTCTCAATCCAAAAGTGGAAAAAAGGAGCAATAAGCAAATAGAAAATAAATATAATGGTAGATTTAAAGCCAACCATGCCAATAATAATATAAAATGTTGTTAATGTTACACTAAAAATATAAGAACAAGCAATATGCTAAGTGTGTCTACAAGAAATACTCTTTAAATATAAAGAAGTAGGTAAGTTAAAAGTAAAAGGAGGTAAAAAGGCATGTAAACAATATGTATGAAAAAGAAAATACAACTATATTATAAGCAAAGTAGACTTCAAGACAAAGAATATTCATAAAGGTAAAGAGATATTTTATACTGATAAAGTGTCAATTAATCAAGAAGGCATAACAATCCTAAATGTATCAACATATAAACAGTTATTCAAAATACATTAGGCAAATTTAACAAAACTACTAGAAGAAATAGACAAATTTACAATTATAACTGAAGACTTTATTCTTGCTCCAGTAGTTAAGAAAACAAATAGACAAAACAACTGAAAGGAGAAAGAATATCTGAATATTGTCAAACAATTTAACCTATTGAGCTGTATATATCCAAGAAAACATACATATTTGTTTCAAGTGCACATGGAACAGTCACCAAGACAGACCATCTCTTAAGAAATTAAAGAAGACACAATAAATGTTATGCATTGAAATTACATAGTATTTTCTCTATGATGAAATTAAATAGAGCTAAAATAGAAGTTAACAAATATAAAATATGTATTTTTAAAACACTACTGTGTTGGAAAATTAAACAAAATCTTCCAAGTATGCCATGAATTTAAAAAAGTACAAGGTAAATTTTAAAATATCTTAAATGAAACACTAATAAATTCATAATATTTTAAAATTTATGAGATACATATAAGGTAGAACTTGAAGTAATTTTATACCTTTAATTGCTTATATAAGAAACATAGAAAGGTTTTAAAATAAAAAATCTAATCTTGCAACCTCAAAGGCTAGAAAAAAGACAAATTCAATAAAATGTTAATAGAAGTGAGGAAATAATAAAGATATCAAAGGTAATCAATAAAAGTAGATTATTTCTTTGAAATGGTAATAGCAAGACTGACCAAGGAAAAACACAAACATATATTCAATACCAAAAATAAAATAGGAGACATTACTACAGATTCTACAGGCATTAAAAGGCTAATACAGGGATAGTATGCCAAGAAATTTGAAAATTTGGATGAAATTTGAAAATTTGCATTAAAATTTTTAATAAAAATGCACAATTATTCAAGCATATCCAAGAAATAGAGAAAATGTAATTAGTTTTATATGTAGTAATGAAATTAAACTCACCAGTATAACCTTCTCATGATTAAAACCTTTTCAGATGACTTCACTGATAAGTTCTCTTGTATATTTATAGAACAAATAATACAAATTATTCACAAACTCTTTCAGAGAGTAGAAGAGGAGAAAATATTTTCCATGTCATTTTATAGAGCCAGCAAAAGCCTCATACCAAAATTAGACTGTACAGGAAAAGAACACTGGGCCAGGTGTGGTGGCTCATGCCTGTAATCCCATCACTTTGGGAGGCTGAGGCGGGTGGATCATGAGGTAGGAGATCAAGACCATCCTGGCTAACACTATGAAACCCTGTCTCTACTAAAAATACAAAAAATTAGCCAGGCCTGGTGGCACGTGCCTGTAGTCCCAGCTACTCAGGAGGCTGAAGCTGGAGAATCCCTTGAACCCGGGAGACGGAGGTTGCAGTGAGTCAGGATCACACCACTGCACTCCAGCCTGGGCGATGGAGCAAGACTCCATCAAAAAAAAAAAAAAAGAATACTACAGATAAATATCCCTCATTAACAGATGATAAAATTTTATACTAAGTACTATAATATTTAATCTACCAACATATGAAAACAATAATACATCTCAAATAAATGAGATTATCCCCCAAATACAGGGCTTGTTTAACATTTTGGTGTGTAATTCACCACATTAAAAAATGAAGCAGAAGTAGTATAAGATTATCTCAGTAGATCTGGAAGAAAAACCTTTGAAAAAATTCAACACCTCCACTTTTCAGCAAAATAGAAGTAGTAGGAAACTTCCTAAATTTGGTCATGGGCTTCTGCAGAACTCACAACTAACAAAGTTACTTCAAGTTAGACAATTGATAGATTTTCAGCTAATCAGGAGAAAGGCAAGGATGTTTCCTCTCCTTGTACTGAAATTCCCAGTTATCTTTATATATGAAGAAAATCCTAAGGAGATTACAAAGAGAACAATATTACCTGGACTAATACATGAATTTAGCAATGTCACAATATACACTGTAAATAATACAAATAAATTGTATTTCTATATAATAGCTGTAAAAATTAGATTATACAATTTAAAAACCATACTCAATAGACATAAAGTACTTAGAGATAAATTTAGCAATAGATGTACAAGAAATTTACATGAAAAACAACATATAATCTCTAAGAGAAATTTTAAAATATCTAAATAAAGATCTGTACCTACTTCATGAATTGAAATTCTCAATACTTCCAAGATGTCATTTCTTCCCAAATTGATCTATTGATTCAATTCCATGCCAAGCAAAATCCAACAAGCCTTTTTAAAAAAGAAATTGAAAAGCTGTTTCTACAATTTATGTAAAAATATATCTAGTACAGCCAAAGAAATTTTTAAAAAGAAGAACAAAGGCTTTCAAGATTTTTTTATAAAGCAATAATAGAAAAGGTACTGTGGTTTCTGTATAAGGAGAGACAAAAAACATCAATGAAACACAGCAAAGAATCTAGAAACAGATTCAAATCTATAGGGTCAATAGATGTTTGACAAAGGCACTGAAGTAATTCTTATTGCAAAAATAGTCTTTTCAACAAAACGTTCTGAAACATCTCAATATCTATATGGAAAAAAATAATCTTTTACTGCTGTCCTCCATCACAGACAATAATTAATTCAAAGTAAATGACAGACCTAAACCTAAAAGCTAAAACTACAAAGCTCCTAGAAGAAAACATAAGAGAGTATTTTCATGACTTCAAGGCAGGCAAAGATTTCTCAGGGAAAAAAAAAAAAGCATTTAATAGAAAAACAAATGAACTTCATCAAAATTTAAAATGTCCACTTATCACAGGATATTGATAAATAAATGAATGGGATAACCGAAGACAAGGAGAATGTCAAATGTGTCAAATGGCTTATATTTAGAATATAAAGAAGTCCTACTCAATAATAAGACAAAGCAAAAGAATTGAACTTATATTTCACAAAGAAAGATACAGGAATGGCCAGTTTCATCAGGTGCATATACATTAAAACCCTAATGAGACACCACTTCAAACCTTAGGATGGCTACAATTAAAAGGAGTGACCATACCAAACGTTGAGAATGAGGAGCACCTGGAATTCTCATACACCGACGGTGGCTACCAGGGCTGTTTCTTATAAAATTATACATAGCAGACATAGAGAAATTAAACTATATGTCCCTCAAAATCTTGCACAACAATGTTAATAGAAGCAGCAACTACAACAAAAAAGGAAGCAACCCAAACATCCATCAACAATAGAACAGACAAATAAACTGTGGTATTTTCATACAATGTGTACTACTCAGTGATTAAAAAAGATACTAATACATGCAAAATATGGAAGAATTTCAAAACCATCATTCTTACTAGAGAAGACAGAAAAAATAATGCATACTGTATGATTCCATTTATGTGACTGTTTTAACACAGATATGATGAATCTATGATGATAAAAATCAGAACTATGGTTTTATCTGAAGAGAGAGGCTAAGAATGTACTGGGAAGGGACATGAAAGAATTTTCTGGAGTGTGGAAATGGACTACATTTTAATATGGATGTGTGTCACTCTAGTGTGCATATTTTTCAAAACTGATCAAACTGTATATTTAAGATCTATGCATTTCACTGTACGTTAATTATAGAGCAATACAAATTTTAAAATCTTAACCGATAATCCCATCTCTTTTAGGCAAACTCCTGCTCATTAATTGCAGTCCTCAAAATGAACCCTTTCCCCCGGCCCCAAAAACTCATTTTGCAGCTGCTATCCTGCCAAGAGAATGAAATGGCAAACTCCAGTCTAATGTAGTTTCATATGCATTTTTTTCTTCAAACACATTCTCTTGCACCTGCAACATTGCACTATATAAAAAGAATAGATAAGAAAACCAGATGGAATCTCATCCAAATTTATTACTAAAGATAGTTCCCAAGTGAATGGCAGTACCACCTCTCCTTCATAGCCAGGCAGACATAGCAGTTCAAACATTTCTTTCTGAGTAGTATAAACACTTCTCTGGTTTGAAAGTTTATTAAGTTTTCATTAAATTTTGATGTTGTCCTGGCTGCAAGTGCTAGCTGGTTCATACACTTGAAAGAGCAAATGCTCAAACTGTTCACTATATTTGGTTGGCAAACGTCCCTCCCATTTTTTCCTCAAGCCCAGTCAAAATCCTCTCTGGAGTCTCAAACTTACAGAACCCTAGACAGAGAAATCTCTAAGCAAGGGGCTATTATAAGCATCTCAAGAAACTCGCTGCCTTTAACATTGCAACCATTTGCATCAGTAACATCAAGGTTTCAGCCTCTTCAAATCAAATTTTCCAAACATGTTGATCAATAATTTAAAAAGACTGGAAAAATCTATTTCTAAAATCTTTAAAAAATGTTCCTGGGTACATGTGAAGGGCTTGCAGGTTTTTTAAACAGGTAAAACATGTGTCAGGGTGGTTTGTTGCACCTATCAACCCATCACCCAGGTATTAAGCCCAGCATGCATTAGCTCTTTTCTCTAATGCTCTCCCCCCGCCCCTGCCAACAGGCTTCAGTGTGTGTTGTTCCCCTCCCTGTGTCCATGTGATCTCATTGTTCAGCTCTCACTTGTAAGTGAGAACATGCGGTGTTTGGTTTTCTGTTCCTGCATCAGTTTGCTGAGGATGATAGCTTCCAGCTTCATCAATGCTCCTGCAAAGCACATGATCTCGTTCCTTTTATGACTGCATAGTATTGCATGGTCATGCATTCTATCACTGAAGGTCATTTGTGTTGATTCCATGTCTTTGCTGTTGTGAATAGTGCTGCAATGAACATACACACAACCCCATTAAAATGTGGGCAAAGGAAATAAACACTTCTCAAAAAAAGACATACATGCAGCCAGCAAACACACGAAAAAAAGCTCAACATCACTGATCATTAAAGAAATGCAAATCAAAACCGCAATGAGATACCATCTCATGCCAGTCAGAACAGTGATATTTAAAAAGTCAAGAAACAACGGATGCTGGTGAGGTGGCGGAGAAGTAGGAACGCTTTTACACTGCTGGCAAGAACGTAAATTAGTTGATTTCTAAATTTTTAAGGAGGATAAGTAAAATGCAACTAATAATGTTCAGCTTCTGGTGGAATTCTCAGAAAATTCCATTCCTTATTCTCCAAAGAAAAACATGTTTGTAGCCCCCCTCAATCCACCTTAGCAGATCCAGAAATCCTAGTACCCCCAAACTCTAATACTAGTTGAATGCAAATTATTTTCGTAGTAAAACCAATATGAAGATGGTAATAAAAAGAAGTCTTTATGTTCTTTCAGATATATTCTTTCCATGCCTATAACTAATATCTGTCTCCCGAGAATCCGTTAGCTTGCATCAATTCTTGCCACTTTGAAATGAATTAGGGCCCAGTATATTGGGACTGGCAAAAGAGAATTCCTGAAGACTGGCAAGCGCACTCCTACTACCTCCTTCTTGAAACCACTCCAACCCCAGCTCTTTAGGGATTGAGTTAGGGAGGCTAGGTCTGATCCAACATGGGATGTCATGATGCGATGGGAGTCAGGAAATCTGTCTCAACTCTGCCACTGTGTAACCATGGGTAAGCCCTTTGTTTTCACTCCCCCACATTGCCTTATCTGACAATCTCTCATTTGGCTTGGCTAAGAATTATAGGAGTCATTTTGTATAAAGATTCCTGAAAATATAAACCAACCATGGGGACCCTCCTTAACATTCCATCATCAAACTTTCAAACATACTGCATCTGTTCCAATCTTTCCTTTTTCCTTCCTGTTGCAGTGAGCAACTCTTCTTGCACCTAAGGCCAACTAATCCACCTACACTTGGGATCTCGGCCTCTTCTGTCTTCTAAGACAGTGGTTCTTAATCCTGGCTGCACATGTGAATCACCTAGTGAGCTTCTATTGAACACACACACACACACACACACACACACACATCCCATGCCCCAACCTGCCTCCAGAAAGGAACTGTGGAGGATAGGAATAGAAGCTTTGACACCAACATTTTTTCAAAGTTCTCCAGGAAATTTGAATGCACAACCAGAGCTGAGAAAATCTAATCTAGAAAACTTGTGCAATCCATTATTGTTTCTGTGGGCACTGGTTCCTTCCCATTCCCACCATGCATTTAGACACAATTAAGTCCCCTACTACAAAAGTCCCTCCTTAAGTCCCTCCACCCCTCTCTAACTATCACCTAACTCTCTCCTCACAATATATTGTCATTTGTACTTGTTTCATTCGATTTTCTTAAACCTTAAACCTGTGGTCATTTTTGTCACCTACTTCTTTCTCACTTCCATAAAATCCATAAATTCAATCCAAGATATTTCTTGAATATACTCCTTTTTCTCCACTTTCATTGCCTTCTCTCCAGTTCAAACCATCAACTTCTCTCCATGACTTTCTGTAGCTAGTGGCCTCCATATAGGTTTTCCTCTATCCACTTGGTCTGCACATCCTCACGCATACATCACAGAGCACCAGAGAAACTTCATAGTGGTACAACCCACATCATGAGTTTCTTTCACATTTCAACTCTTATAATGCTTCTGTACATTCAAAGGCATCATTAAAAAGTGAAAAGATAAGCTATAGACTGGAAGAATATATTACAACAGCAACAACAACACACACACACAAAACACAATACACACCCACAAAACACAATACATGCAACATACACACACACACATTTGTATCTGGATACAAATAATTAGGTCCAGAATATTTGAATAGAATATTCAATGTTTAGAAATTCAAAAAGAGAAAGCAATGAGACCAATAGAAAAAAATGCAAAGCAGCCATTTGCAAAAATGGTCTTACATCAATCAGAGAAATGCAATTTGAAACTATAATGACACACCAATTCCCTCCTCCAAAATGGGATGATAGTAGAGTGTCTGGCAATATCAAGCATTGGCAATAGGAATTAAAATATGCAGCTGGAGGTTATACAAATAGATACAACCACTCTGCAGAACAATTAAATTTAAAAACATGCATACCCTGTAACCCAACATTTCTACTCCTAACTTTTCAACTAAGAAAAATTTTTACATATATATATATATGTAGCTATAAGAATGTTTATGGCAGTATGGCTTATAGTAGCAAAGAAAAAAAGAGATGCTTATAGAGTCATCAAAGGAGAATAACAATTCCTGCAATGGAATACTATGCAGCAGTGAAAATGAATGGGTCACAGAAAAGGAAATCATTGAGATTGAATCTAACAAACATGACATAGAGCAGGTGCAAGTGACAGAAGATATCAGACAGGGTGATCATTTCATAAAGCCTAAAGGAAATAAAAATACTGTATTTGCCTAGAGATGTGCGCATATTATCATAGCTTTCACAAAAAGGAGTGTGAAGTTAGGACTTAAGTACAGATCGTTTATTTGGGAGGTGATCCCAGAAAACAATTGTAGGGGAGAGAAGTGACAGGGAAGGGAAGGCAGCCAATAAGAAGTGTGTTACTTAGCCAGCCAGTCACTGGCACTTAATCCTGCAGGGAAATTCTATGTCCTGGGATAGCTCATCAGAGTGGGGAGAGACCTGGGGTATTTATACACCAACTCCCATCCATCTTTTTCTGAAAGCTGCAGAGGAGGAGGAATTAATCTCCAGCATTTCTAGTCTCGCACAGTGGTGGCCAAGTAGCCTCTGGTGGCCAGAGAAAGCCCTCAGGCAAAACAACGACAACAACAATAAATTGCTAGTTAATCCCTAATGCACGAAAATGAAAAAGGTGAGGAAATGTGGGTGGAGCTCTTGACAGCAGCTGCCATATATAATGAGCTAAGAGCATACAAACAAGCAGAAGAATGAGAATGCCATATCTGGAATAGATTAATTTTGAGAGATAAGAAGGGGGTTTAACCAAGGAGAAATACATCAGTGTAACTACTTTTATTTTGTTTTCTTTCTTAGGCTTTTAGGTGGGTATCTGTAGGAAACAGCCTGCAGCCTGAATTGAGTAAACGGTCCCTGATCTGCAAAGGTGAGGTCAGGGTATTGGAAGACCACAGGGATAGTGGTAGATTTAAACACTGGCTGGGCGCAAGGGGAAAGGGCAGAGAGAAGTTGCAGAAACCCAGAACCAGAAGGAACCTGGCTGAAAGGAGGGAGCCGGGGCATAAATACAGCTTCACTCTTCTTACATCCTCCAATCTCCTTTGGTCACACCCAGCAAGAAGCCAGAGGTGGCCAGAGGAGTCACCCTTCCAGGCACAGAGTGGGTGGGGAGGGTGGAGAGTTGACCTGGAGGCAAAGAGAAGCTGTTGAGCACAGTTGGTGTGAGTTGCTATATATATATATATTTTTTTTAAATATTTTCAATATAGCTGAAAACATTTAAGAAATATCCCCCTAATGGCATTAGATTGCCTTGGTGTTAGATCGCTTAGGTGTTAGAACACCAAAACCTAATATGGCCACCTGGTCCACCTCCCACCCCATTCTCCAGCCCCTGCTAGGGCCGCCTCCATGGTGCACTTTTGTCCTTGCCTCCTTGTGGCCCTGTGATCCTCCATCCTTTCCTGTCCTCAGGGTTTCCGCAGATGCAGCTCCTCTGGCATTAAATACTTTTCTCACCTTGCCTTTGCTCAGCCAACCCTTATTTAACTCTGATGCTCCAATTTAAATATTTCACTCCAAAGAAGCTGTCCCTGATACCCCAAACCACAGAAGTCTATCTGGTGCATACATTCCGTATATGTTATTCTCCCTGCTAATTACACTTTAGTAGCTTATTTATGATATCATCAGCACCCGACACCACACGCTCAATAGCCATGATCTCTTTGGGTTCTGAGGAAACACAGACAAAATAAGAATCCTGACCTTTTTCATCACATAGTCTCTGTCACCCCAGTGGAGGCTGACCCTCTTTTCAAGGCTCACTGAGAGACAGAAAATGACAATGATTTTGGAAACCCCAGTATTAAAATATCTTCTCCAGGTTTCTCACCTCATCCTTGCAACATGATGCTCATTTAATCCCAGGGCCTTAGCTCCTTGTAAAATCCATGCCTAACACCCACGCACCAAAAATGCAGCATGGAGCTTGGAAGGTATTTAGGAGGAGGTTTGAGAAACCCTAGTGCTCAAGGAATTTCAAATCCATCTCCATGATTCAATGATATAAATTCTGAATTTTTCTTTCTGAAATTTAAGATCTCTGACAAAAAATGGCTATAACATAAGTGATGGGGCAGGCGTGGTGGCTCACACCTGTAATTCCAGCACTTTGGGAGACTGAGGCAGCTGAATCACTTGAGGCCAGGAGTTCAAAACAACCCTGGCCAACATGGTGAATCCCTATCTCTACTAAAAATACAAAAAAAAATTAGCCAGGTCTGGTGGGCACATGCCTGTGGACCCAGCTACTTGGGAGGCTGAGGCAGGAGAATCGTTTGATCCCAGGAGGTGGAAGCTGCAGAGAGCTAAGATCACGTCACTGCACTCCAGCCTGAGAGACAGAGTGAGACTCTTTCTCAAAATAATAATAATAAGCAAATGAATAAAAAAGACAGAATTGGAGAAGCCAGGCATTCCCCGCCCTCTGATGAGCTAAGTCCACAATGGGTCACCAGGTCACCCCCAGGCAGGCAGGGATCCCTCGTGGCCACACCTGAAGAAAGAGTAGAGCCCAGGCTATTGTCTGGAGCAAATCACAGACACAGGCCTGGGAAAGGATCTAGCTAGAACCAAATCCATGACCATGCAAATAGGAATATCATTAAATATATAAAGAAACATGTAACATATAAATAGAGGCATCAACATATATGTAAATAAAAATTAGAATAGAAATGTTTATAGGTACAACAGTCTAGGGCTGTGTGCCATTCTATAGCAGTGTTTTTCTACATAGGAGAAAAGCAAACATATATACATATACATGAACCTTTACATAGACATGTATATGTGTGTGTGTATATATAACATATATTCATATTTATTTAAATAGATATTATGTTAATTATTTATAGGTATATATAAATATCTATACATATAGAAATAACATACATACATATAAATGTCTACCTGAGCTATACACAGCACGGCGTCGTGTTATGCTGGTATGTGCCAACCTCTCACACCTGGCAAGGCCACTCTGCTCAATGGTGTCTCTTGAGAGGGCAGGGTCGGCCACCTCTCCCTGGGGGAAAGGCCCACCTTCCTTTGTTCTGCTGTCTTCCAAGTTCCTCCACCTTTGCATGCAGAGTGAACAGATGGTCCCGGTCTGTAGGCAAGAGCCACTGCAGGCCTGGACCCCGGTGTAAACACGAGGTAGAGCCACCGCAACTGAGCGTCCACCAATCACCAAGCTGGGCAACAACATGCAGTGACAATGCCCTCTGCCCTCCGGCACCCTTCCCAGACTTCTGCGAGTGTCAACATCAAGACTCCACACCAAACATTTTATGCTGTGTCTGGAAGTTGGCAGGTTGCTTTTATTTATAACCCTGGGCAAGCCTGTGCAGGAAATATAATAATTTTCCCAAACCAAGGGTGAGGTATGTATCTCAGGAGAGCTAAGTTGGTGGCCTCCTCCACAGAGGACTTCATATAGGTCCACCTTTGAGTTTTGGGTGCTGTCATTAACCAGGTAACTCTCTTCCCTAGCGTCACATGGTTATTAATGGGCAGAGTTGGCATTAACCCTGGTCTGATCCCAAAAATCCCATGCCTTCTGCTGTAGCAAGACTGCCCGGAGTGAGTGTGGCCCCTGGGTGCCACCCCCAACCACCCTCCCCATTGCCAGGCAAACTTCATCCCCTGAGAGTCCCTCCACCCAACAGACCCCGCTCCATAAAGACGCAAGGTGTCTTCCAAGCGCTCCCTCTGGGGAGCTCAGCCCTGGCCTCACCTTTCCAGATATGGAGCAATTTCTCTCTGAGACAGGCAGGGAACATAATGAATGAACAAGACCTCAAGGAAAAAAGAGAGCAAACCATATTTTTCTTTCTTTTGAGATAAAAATAATATGCCTGCACATCAGATCTCCTGTGACAGAGCTAATGTCCAGGAGCAAAATCAGAAAAAGCATCCACCTCTTGCTAATGTGAACATAACAACAGGCTCCTCTGACGACCACAGCGCCACAAAAGTCCCTGTCAAGCCATAGTCTGCAATGAGACCTATGAGAGTTCAAGAGGAAAGTCTTCCCTTTGCTTCACTTTATCCCTATTCGCTAAGTACAGGCAGAAAATAACCGTAAAAATTAACCTAAAGCTTAATGGCTTATGTAAGAATGCCTTAATAAAAATATGTTGGCAAGGTTATTGAACTATACAATTAAACCCCTCCCACTCGATACTTTTCAGTCTAATTTCTGTCTAAAGCTTATTCAGCAAACCCAAATGCCAATGCTCTCCTTCAATTTCCACTTCTTTGAACCTGCTAATTTACGAATAAGAAAGGATTTATTTGTGTTATTAGCCACATGTAACCTCTTGTTGAAAAAGTACTTTTAAATACTGAAATCCTGAGATGCCTTGAGATTCACCAAATATCTGAAGGATGACTTTGATTTTTTTTTCTTCCACAAGCTGTGTTTGATTTACATCAATTAGGCCCTCCACATAAGGTATCATATAACAGGAAGGCTAATAACCCAGAAATAACCTCATTAAAAGAGACAGCATATCGGTCTAAACAGAATGAACTCTAAGCAGAAAAATTAGTGACCTGGAAAGTAGCAGGGAGAGGTAATGGCAGTACCAAGAGAAAATACATCCCCGTTAGCAACTCAAAGGAGAAATCACCAGCAGTAATGTAAGAATACAATAGAGGCAGAAGCAGAACATTTTTGTAATGTTTTTAATCTGTTCAAATCCTGGAACATGCAATTTATTTTTCGCCTGGTCAAAAATAGTCTCTGAAATCAGGCATGTATTCCTTGTAGACTCAGGCACACAAAAGGGACCCTCACACCAGCCTGTCCCTAAGTGGGATGTGTTGACTGTGTCTCTAAGGTCAGGTGGTTTCCAGGGCTCTCAATTTTCCCACCATCGTGAACACTTTCTCAGATGGGTGAGCCCCTCTTGGACTGCCACCCACCTGATACCAGCTTATGCCAGGAATTTTTCTCCTTGACATAAAGATGCAATCTGCTCTATCTTATGGCACAGCCCATCAGAAACACAAAGCTCCCCTTCTGCGACTCCTTGTTGACTCCAAGTGCCCCCCTCCCACCCAATTCCCATTTTATGGGCATTTTGTAAATGCATGATTTGCCAAGAAATGACTGTTTCTATGAAGCCTCATGCATGTGGTGTTTTTTTGTTTTGTTTTTTTTAAAAAAGCAAGAACAAGAAGGTGGTCACATCAGAGGGAAGCCATTTCTTTTTTTTTATTATACTTTAAGTTTTAGGGTACATGTGCACAATGTGCAGGTTTGTTACACAAATCAATAAATGTAATCCAGCATATAAACAGAACCAAAGACAAAAACCACATGATTATCTCAATAGATGCAGAGGGAAGCCATTTCTAATGGTAAAATGCAGCAGAAAGAGGAAATATAGGTGCTGCCCTGAGCCCCTGGGACCTGAAGAGTCTGGCAGGTCATGAGAGATCCTAGAAGACTGTATTCAAATGCTGCTCAGCTCCTGAGTCAACAGTGATGCTTAATTGAAGAAATAGAGATAAGCTTTAAATGTGTATAAGTGTTTTTATAGAGCACGTTAAGACAGGGATTGTAGTGGAGTCCCTGAGAACCTCCTGATTCGCTCTTATTTGAATTTCCCATGGGCCATTCCTGGGCAGGTCAAGCCAGCAGATAAAATTCACTTCTCTGGGGACTCTGGCTTCTGAGGAATTTCCCAGCAGCAGGGCACATGGGAGCCTAAGACCTTGTACAACCCCAGAAGAGGATCAGAAAGTAGGAGGCCAGAGCCTAGGAGACCTGGGGAAGAGGCTGAGGTCTCAGCCTCAAATGACCGATGCTGGGGCCACCTCCAGGGCTTTGGGGCTCGGGGCCTTTTCCAGTCATACAATCTGCATCATTCGTCTCCTGCCCCATTCCTACTGCCCCATTCTGGCTCAGATCCTGAGCCAGAAATATTGATACTACCTTGAGGCCTGAAGGGAGACTCATAACTATACAAAGAAGCCTGGCAGGATATCTGGTATTTCCTACAGCCCATCTCCCTGCCACTCCTCTGACCTCCATGAAATCACACCTCCAGATGGACAGGTAACTGTGAGACTATGTGGCCCGGACCACTAGGTCAACACATTGCTCCTGGTTTTCAGCTGACACTCCCTTTCTTTCTCCAGTGAACCCTCTGATCCAGCACCTTGCCTCCCCTTGGGAGCCAAGCCCACACTCACCTGCATGCCTTTGCCCTTATGCCCTTTCCCAGCCCCACCATCGCCCCCAGCAGCCTCCTTCCTCTCCTCCTAGCCTAACCCACACAACTCTCAAGTACAAGCTCATTTCCCAGCACCCCGGAAACCCTTCTCGATGCTGTCTGTCACTTCCAGCATCACCTCCCGGCCTAGCTCTAGAATCATGCAATCCCTCCCTTTTTGTTTGGTTCTGTTCCTTAACTATTCTGGAAAGATGACAAAAGCAAATGCTGCTTCCCTAGGACAGGGACCACAGACATGGGTTCCTGCATGGCCCGGGCTGATAGTTCAGCAAAGGGGACTTGGAGAGGACACCGGCCAATGGAGGGGATTAAGGGAACAGCTGTTGCCATGTGGTTAGGTCAGACCAGCACTGCCAAATGCAAATGTTCTCTTTTACCAAAAAAAAAAAAAAAAATTAAATTGAGAAATTATAATTTTTATGTGAAATCTTCTGGGGTTGGTGAAGGAAATAACATATACAGTGATCCATTTCCAAGCCACAGTGCCTTAAGTAGGCTTTGGTCGGCAAACTACAGAAGGAACAGGATATACTAGGCCCCTGCTTGGATAGCCAATGCCTGCTTGTCAGCCTCCCGCTTCCTCCCACTTTAGTTGCCTTCACCTGAGCCAAAAGTGCAGTCTAAGATGAAAGTTTACTAGCTTGCGAAATAACTCGTTTTGTCTGTTCTTATCAGCCTGCCCAGCTACTTAGATCGTAAGTCAAATACTTAAAGACCCCCTAAGCTAACTAGGATTGCAATGCATTGTGGGCCGCAACAAAATGCAGTAAGACAACCCTAAAAAAAACAGCTAGAGCCTCTACCCAACAATCAATAGGCAACATCTGGGAAGATTGTGACCACATAGTACTCAGCCTATAAGGAGCTTGGGGAGGGACCTGTGCCCTAGGAGATAAATTGCTTGTTGAAACTGTGCTGGGTGTGCCTGTCTATCAAACACACTCAATCTTGCAAGACCATCATTGAAAGTCTCACTTTTGCTCTTCTCCAGGTCTCTGAGTCCATTCTTCGGGCTTGGATGGGTGTTTCTTACATTGGCAACCTATGCTACAGCAGTTTTAAGCATGAGTTAGACAGGCAGAGCCTATTGGTGGCCATCCCAGTGCGTGGCCTGGAGGCTGCATGCTCCCTCCCAGGTGAGGGGAAGTGGCTTCCCAGGGCCCTTTCTTTCTCCAATAAACCTGCTGATCCAGCACCTCACCTCACCTAGGGAGCCAAGCTCATGCCCCAGCAGATTTGAGTAGGTTTCTCTGGCCTGTTGCATCTTCCCACACCCCTGCTGCTAGGTGCCCACCTCTCCTACAGCCCACCTGGCTGCAGCCCAGGTGTGGGAAGATAGAAGGGGCCAGAGAAAAGCTGGGCATCTCCCACCTCATGCCCTACAACAAGACAAGGCTTCCTCCCCGGGTTCCCTCCTGCAGCGGGTGGGGCCATCCCAGCTTTTCTTACAGCATCATTAAAGCAAAAAAAAAAAAAAAGAAACCACAAGCCTAAAGTGTTTCATGTGACTCCGTGAGGGTTGCCAGAGAGCTAAGAGCTTCTTAAGCAGCTTCCTTCCAAGCCATTTGGGCCCCTATAAATAAAGCTTTAAATAATTTTGCAAAAGGATATTTATTTACCTGATAGATCATACCAGCTCCTGTGGTGTCTTTAGCCCTGTTGGGTGATCTTTGAGCACTTAGCTCCCTCTCACCTAGTTAGGCCTCTTTTTGGACAGCAAAAGAAAAAAAATAATATAGAGTTGAGCTTCTTGGAGGAGCAGGCACCTGACATGCGGTGGTCCTCCTCGCCGTGGGCTCACTCTGATCCAAGCCATTAACACAGAGGCGGCAGCAGATGCCAAGGGGAAATTATTAATAAGCGATGTCTGGAGGACTCCAAGCCAGCACAAACATTTCTAAAGTGGCAAAGGGAAGGGGCGGGAAGTGGGGGAGGAGGGAACCACCGTTGTGCTTTTCTCAGAAGAGCAGGACCAAGAGGAAAACAGAACAGAACAACCCGAGGAAGACGAATGATTACAAGGGAAGCAGTTCTTTCCCTCTCTGGGTTTCACCTGCTTCAATTTTGAGGTATCCCTACATGCTTTTCTTGCTTCAAATTGTGCAGAGGAAGGGCTTAGCTCAGGCATTCTCAGCACTGGCACTACTGATATTTTGGGGCCAGACCATTCTTGTCGGGGACTGACCTGGGTATCGTAGGATGCCTTTTGGCATCCCTGGCCTCTACCTGTGTCATGCCAGGAGCAGCCCCCTCCCCTAGTGTGACAACTGCAGCATCTCCAGGCATTGACAAGTGGCTTCTGGGGAGAAGAATCACCCCTGGTTGAGAACTGCTGAAATTAGACATAGAGATAAAATTGAGAATCAGTGCAGAAAAAAATCAGAAAGGTCAGGAAAAGACCAAGACAGCGGACCTGAGTTCCAATCCCAGCTCCGCCGCTTCCCGGGTGACCTTGATTGAATGACTTCCTATCTGGGTCTTAATTTTTTTTCACTTGTAAAATGGGATTATACTTAACCATGCCAACCACATAAGATATTGGTGAGAGTTGAACCATTATTCGTGTCGTGTCCTTAGCACAAAGCTTGGCGCAGAATTTAAAAATCAAAAATCACCCATTATTATTCTAACAATGTTTATCAGCGTACGCAAAATAGTCTCTCTCACAACCTACCACACATGAAGGTTCCAATTCCTCTGACCAGTGCGCTTCCATTCATCGCAAGAAGCCTTTGTTGTGTGGAGGCCGATTAGCAATTACCTCCCACCCCCCTTAAAGTTATATTCCAGGAAGGCCTGATGCAGACACTTAAACTATTTGCATCAGTCATGGTTGGTTGTAAGTGACTGGAACCAACACTTAAACAGAAGAGGAGTGCCCCAGAATGCTGAGGGCAGCTCCAGATCCCAGAATCAAAAAAAAAAGGCCATGGAGCCAGGCTTAGCACAGGGCAGAACCAGAGCAAATCTGTGCCCTTGACAGCAGGGATCAATCCATGTCACTGTCGGAGTATGATCTCTGGAATTAGTTAGTGCCAGTCTTTTTTTTCTTCTTTGTTCTCACATCTCTTTGCTCAAGATTCAAAGTCCCAAGAGGCATCCGGGTGCAGTGGCTCACACTTGTAATCCCAGCACTTTGGGAACCCGAGATGGGAGGATCACTTGAGGCCAGGAGTTGAAGAGCAGCCTGGGCAACATAGCTAGACTCCATCTTTACAAAAGATAAAAAATTAGCCAGGGAAGGTGGCATGTGATAGCTACTCAGGAAGCTAAGGCAAGAGGGTTCCTTGAGCCCAGGAGTTTGAGGTGACAGTGAGCTATCATTGCACTGTTGCACTCCAGCCTGGGTGACAGAGCAAGAGCCTGTCTCAAAAAAAAAAAAAAAAAAATCCCAGGAGAGAATGTGATTGACTACCTGGAGTCTCATGCTCAACCCTGACCTGGGTGAGTAGGAGGCACTTTGATTGACAGGTCTTCTAAGCCCTACCTCATGGAGGAAGGGGAAGGATCATTCTAATAGGAAATTGGAGTGCTGTTATCCCAAAAAAGAAACAGAACATGGAGGGCTGAGTGGATAAAAGCAACACTCACTCACCACACTTCTATACTTTAAAATGCACCCATTTGCTCTTTGCTGGGGCAATAGTTGTGTGTTACTTTAGCACAGAGAGCAGAAGCACTCCACCTGTTCAGTATTCACTTTACACTTCATCACGAGTTCCCAAATAAGACTTCTCGCCTTTAGGCTGGTCTGACATCCCAATAAAAAGAGAAGGCCATAGTTAGAGAAAACGCAGACGATAAGCCTTTCATTTCCCCCTGGCTGAGAAGGCCAAGGCACACCGTGCTCTCCCCAGAAATGCGACGCAGCATCACTCCATCCTCCATGCTCACAGACCTACGACCTTGTGCCCTCTCCTGCTCCCACTTCCTCACTTCACCCCAGAGGGACACATCCTGGCTTCTCCACTCAGCCCTTTCCCAACCCCACGCATACTTGATTCACGACTCCAAATACGAGTACGAGCTTGATTACACCACACCTGGAAAGAAGGCCCTGGAACTAATTAATCTACAGTCTCCTTCACGACACAAGCCCACCATGGAGAGGAACAGGAGTGAACATGGCCTCCAGGAGGCTGCAACTCCACTCTAAGCCAGGAGACACTGAGGGCTGCCAGGGTGGGAGCTATCGATTTGTCAATACGTGAAACACAACCGGAGAGTCATTTTTTCTGCTGAGGTTACCATTTATCCCGGAAGATGCTCTTGGCATTAAAGCGTGGCATGAAAGCTTCCCTTAGATGGCAGGATAAGGGAAATGTTAGACACACAGAGAGAGTAACTTGGCACTTGAGATTTATTAATATTTTAAAAGTGGAAGGCATACATTCCAGGGCTTACTCATTGCTTCTGGGGAAGGATCCAGGTAAACAAATCCACAACATGGCTAGAAACAAAAACACCACCTTTCCATCCTGTTCCTGCATGGGACAATGAGGATGAGCTAATTATTCAGATATAAGTAGTATCTTTAGGATAAAAGTATCGAAGGCCTTCACTATTATATTTGGGGTTTCTCCATCATACCATCCTGGGAGAACAAATTGAAATTATAATTTTATTAATGACACTCGGAAGAGTGGATCAATTTTTCCATGAACCCAGAACTTGGCAATCAAGAGACCATACTGGATCATTTGAGGTCAGGAGTTCAAGACCAGCCTGGCCAACATGATGAAACCACGTCCCTACTAAAAATACAAAAAATTAGCTGGGTATGGTGGCACCCGTCTGCAGTCTCAGCTACTTGGGAGGCTGGGGCAGGAGAATCACTTGAACCCAGAAGGCAGAGGCTGCAGTGAGCCAAGTCACTGCACTCCAGCCTGGGTGATAGAGGGAGACCCCATCTCAAAAAAAAAAAAAAAAAGTAAACTTGGGTCAATCTGTTCCCCATCTAGGGCCTTTTCTACTTGGATGAATCTGAAAGAAAAATAAAAATGAAAATCAGAGGTCATTTTATGGGCAGATTCCAGCACCAGGATTCCCTGCGATTTGTTCAAAGAAACCTGCTCCTTTCCATGTGTCCCTTACAAAGAGGGGTCTTCCTGCTTGGACCCCCTACACTAGTCAATCCAGGTGACACGAACAGAAGTCATTTAAGGCTGTGGCTTCAGACTCCACCAGTTTCTTCAGTCTCCTGATGAGCACTGAAGAGAAGGGTCATGAGAACTGAAAAAAGAGCAAAAGAAAAATCCATCAAAACTTCATTTAGCCAAAGGAGCAAAAACTCAGGCACAAAACTGGTCAGTTAAATAATCAGTTTGCCTTGCCTTTTTTTTGTTGTTATTAGTTTGTTTTTAACTGATTTTTTTAAATCTGTCTTTAACAGAACCATTAGATTCTGGCCAGGAGTGGTGGCTTACACCTGTAATCCTAGCACTTTAGGAGGCCAAGGCAGATGGATCTCTTGAGCCTAGGAGTTCGAGACCAGCCTAGACAAAATGGTGAAACCTCATCTCTGCAATAAAGATACATGCACAAGTTATGTTCATTGCAGCACTATCCACAATAGCAAAAATATGGAATCAACCCAAATGCTCATCAACGATAGACTGGATAAAGAAAATGTGGTACATATACACCATGGAATACTATGCAGCCATACAAAGGAATGAGATCATGTCCTTTGCAAGGACATGGGTGGAGCTGGAAGCCATTATCCTCAGCAAACTAACACAGAAACAGAAAACCAAACACCACACATTTTTACTTATGAGTGGGAGTTGAACAATGAGAACACATGGACACAGGGAGGGGAACAACACACACTGGGGCCTGTTGGGGGGAGCTGGGGGAGGGAGAGCATCAGGATAAATAGCTAATGCATGCAGGGCTCAATACCTAGGTGATGGGTTGATAGGTGCAGCAAACCACCATGGCACACATTTACCTACGTAACAAACCTGCACAACCTGCACATGTATCCTGGAACTTAAAATTAAACTAAATTTTAAAACAATACAAAAAGTAACTGGGCATGGTGGTACTCACCTGTAGTCCCAGCTACTCAGGAGGCTGAGGTGGGAGGATCACCTGGGCCTGGGGAGGTTAAAACTTCAATGAGTCCTGGTCATGCCGTTGCACTCCAGCCTGGGTGACAGCAAGATCCTATTCCTTAAAAAAAAAAATAGAAAAAGAAAAAAAATTCTTACAGGCTTCCAAAGAAGATCTGGTGCCAGACTGTCAGCTAAAAGCAGGTGCCTTATTAAGGATAATAGGCTAAAGAGAACCTCTAACACTGTATTTCATAATTAGACTTTGCATTCTTTTCATATTATAGCACTTCATGTAAAGGATAAGACCTCAAAATAGTATACTTTCATTGTTCCCCTTTTGGACTTTATGCTATGATTGTCATACACTTTATTTTTACCTAGATTATAAATGCTGGAGTCTATTACCACTTTTATTTAAACAGACAATTATCTTTTAGAGAGAGTTAACTAACAAGAAAAATATCCTCTACATTTCCCCTTATAGTTACAGTGGAGCTCTTCACTTTCTGTCTAGATCCATATATGATGGAAATATGGATCTTGACTTTGCATTTTCGACATACTTCCCAGACAGACTTTATAATTTGGCCTGGAGATTAGGCCAGGGTCACGGAGCGCCCAGCTGTTTCTCTGCCCCGAAGCTCTCTCTGAGGGTGCTCCCACCTGCTATAAAGCCCGGGTTGGATAGACGTCTTCTCAGAAGAGTTCTCCAATGCTTTCTGCACCTGTGCTCCCCCTCCAGGCATGGTGCTCCCTCTTGGTATCCGCCCACACTTTGGGTGGGCCTCTGTCATTGTTCTTTTCATTGTCATTGCCACGTAGACACCTGCTTACCCCACTGGGCTGCCAGCTTCTGTGTGCTGGAGCTCATGAGGTAGCCACTTCTAATACCTGGCCCCAAAGGTGTTTATTATTGTTTTGTTATTTATTTATTTATTTTTGAGAGAAATCTCACTCTGTCACCCAATCTGGGGTACAATGATGTGATCTCAGCTCACTGCAACCTCTGCCTTCCTGGTTCAAGTGATTCTCCTGCCTCAGCCTCCCCAGTAGCTGGGACTACAGGCACCCACCACCACGCCCAACTAATTTTTGTATTTTTAGTGGAGACAGAGTTTTCCCATGTCGGCCAGTCTGGTCTCGAACTCCTGATGTCAGGTAATCCACCTGCCTAGGCCTTCCCAAGGTGTTGAGATTACAGGCATGAGCCACTGTGCCTGGCCATGAAGAAAGGTATTTTCAGGTTTGCTTTCTAAACAGGCTCCAGCAAATCACTCTCCATGGTTACTGCAGGGCATATTTGCCTTTCTTCTTGAAACATCCTTTCCAAGTTTAGGGCATTCTTCTCAAGGAGATGCCAGCACTAACTTTACCAACATTCCTTGCAGCTTGAGTGTGGACCTGTGACCTAGATCCTGTATTCAGGCACCACAAAACTTCACTCTAAGGAGGCAAAGACACAGCCCTGTACAGAGTCTAATCTGGTGGGCTGACGGCAAATACTTCTCGCTTCTAGACACAGTGGTGGCAGTCATGCCTTATGCTGGAAACTGCTGCTGGAAGACAAGGATGTCTTATCAACATCTCAGTAGCAAGAATTGATTGAACTTCTTTTTTAATTTTTTATTTCCATAAGTTTTGGGGGAACAGGTGGTATTTGGTTACATGAATAAGTTCTTTAGTGGTGATTTGTAAGATTTTTTGCTGCACCCATCACCCAAGCAGTGCACACTGAACCCAATCTGTAGTCTTTTATCCCTCACCCCCCGCCACACCCTTTCCCCGAGTCCCTAAAGTCCATTGCATGGTTCTTATGCCTTTGCATCTTCACAGCTTAGCTCTCACTTGTAAGTGAGAACATATGATTTTTGGTTTTCCTTTCCTGAGTTACTTCACTTAGAATAATAGTCTCCAGTTCCAGCCAGGTTGTGAATGCTGTTAATTCATACCTTTTTATGGCTGAGTAGTATTCCACTATATACATATATGCCACAATTTCTTTATCCCCTCATTGATTGATGGGCATTTGGGCTGGCTCCATATTTTTGCAATTGTGAATTGTGGTGCCATAAACATGCATGTGCAAGTATCTTTTTTAAATGGACAATGAATCATTTTTATTTACATAAAATATTCAACATAAAAATTATTATTTTTTATTTATTTAAATTTTTTAAGGATCAGGAAAAATAACTAATGGGTACTAGGCTTAGTACCTGTAGGTGTTTGTTATCAGGTAAATGGATTAAGCTGCTTGGTGTGAACACAAGGGAAAAAGCCCAGGCCTATGAGAGAAAAAGCATTAGGGGACCTTTCCAGTGTTATCACAGGTGGGCCCAGCTGATGGTGGGAATGTGTGGGAAGCCAGGAGACTCCAGCCAGGGCAGCTGGGAGGGGCACTGCACTGTAGACCCAGGAAATTGGAGACAGGTCTTGGTTAATTTAGAAAGTTTATTTTGCCGAGGTTGAGGACGTGTGCCCGTGTGTTGATGTTAATGCTGGAGAGGTAGAGTGAGACCTGTCCAACCCCACTTCGCTTTATGGCCTGAACTAGTCTTTCAGGTTAAATTTTAAGAGCCCTGGCTGAGGAGGAAGTCCATTTAGATGGTTGGGAGGGCCTTAAAATTTCATTTTTGGTTTACACCACAGATACATCTAGGCCATCTCATAGGATCCTGCAGCGGGTTCACTTTGGGTCTAGAACTGATTCAGACTTTCCCAGGAGTCTCCTCACTAGCTCCGATGCCACCACTCCCCAGGGCCCTCTTCATAAGGACCTGGGTGTGCAGAGGGAGCTATAAATCAGCTCCAAGACAGAAAGGAAGAATGAATGGCAATCAAGGAAGGCTTCCCGGAGGAGGGGCAGAGCTTGTGGGCACCGTGTTCCCAAGGCACACACCGAGAAAGCGCATATACCTATAGAGTGTGCACCCATCTCTCCAGCGGGCCCTCTCCAGGGCAAATGCACCTCCCTTGTCTCCCGTGTCTGACACTTACCAGGTGCCCTATAAACATACAATAGCAGTGGCAAACAGCAGCTGGAAAACCCAATCTAGCCTGACTGTGCACTCCCTCTGGTAACCCAGTGCCTTTATCAATTACCTTTGACTGCCTCAAGATCAGGCAGCCCCTCTCCAGTCCCCCAGAGTCCTTGCCACTCCCTCGTCTTGCTTATTTATTCACATTACATGAATAGCCCTGCTAGGCATTTAGATTCACCACCCTTGGAATAAGCTAAGGAAAGCAAAAATGGGATTCTGATAAAAAGAAATGAATATAAGGGCCATGCAGACGGCAGGAAAGCAAGAGTAAAAGGATGGATATAGGGGCTCTGCCCAGTGTGTTAGTGAATAATGAGAAGTCAGCCACTGCTGCTATGCAGAAAGAAGGTACTGAAGCAGGAGGGGAGAGCCTTATTACAAACAGAGGCAGGAAGGGAGATGCACTCTGCAGCCAGAACCCTGGAAATCAGACCTTGACCCAGTGTTCCTCAAAACCATCATTCTCACTTCGTCTTGGCAATTTTTGCCATATCTGCATACCATCTGTTCAAAATTTACTTTTTAAAATGTTTGCCTAACTTAAAAAAATTAAACCTCATCCTAAACAATGTTCAACATCAAATTCATGAGTTTTATGTACTAGTTTTGTTTCTTCTAATAAACATTAAAATAAAAACATTACCAAGAAAAGTCTCTGATACTATTTAAAATTATGTAACCACCGTTCCAGGCCCCCAGGTTCCACACTGAGAATCATTTCTTAGTGTTTCTTTTGTCTAAAAGCAAGATTGAGACAAAACCTTCCACTTGAATGTAGCCACTTTTTTTTTTTTTTTTTTTTTTTTTTTTTTTTTGGCAAACAAATCAGCATTAGCGAATCAGGATGCCTTTTCATAGCTTTTCAGGTTTGGGACTTATTAGAATAAGTCTCATAAATCTAACAGAATCAGTCTATTCCATTAGAATAATAGGGTCCCCTTTGACATTTCATCTCAAAATCCCAGTGAGTCTCCAATTGTATTTGTCTTTCTCAATCTATTCCCTCATCTGCCTTCAATGTCTTCTAACCACACTGACCTGGACACCACGAGTGGGGCGGGCCAGTGTCACCAGAGGGTCAACCTGTCAACAGCTGAACTTGTTCTGAGTTGACTCTGGGTCCAGACTGCTGCATTCAAAATCCCAACTCACACCTAACACCTGTGTGTTCACAAGCACATTGCTGACCTTCTTTGTGCCTCAGTTTTGTTATCTGTAAAATGGGGATAAAAACACTACCCATTTGATAGAGTCATTGGTGAAATTGACAAGTTAGTGCATGGAAACGCTTTGCTATGTTGTGTATGTGTCTCCCAACGTTCATGGGTTGGGAACTCTATCCCCAAGGCAACAGTGTTGAGAGGTAGAACATTTAAGAAGTAATTAGGTCACTTCTTAATGGATTAATGGCCTGACTCGTGGGAGTAGGTTAGTTATTGAAGGAGAGGGTTTCTGATAAGAGGATGAGTATGGTCCCCTTCCTCTCTCTCTCACCCTCCCACTTTCTGCCATGGGATGACACAGCAAGAAGGCTCTCAAAAGATGCTGGCACCTTGATATTGGGCATCCCAGCCTCCAGAAACATGAGAAATAAATGTCTTTCCTTTATAAGTTATCCAGACTGTGGTATTCGATTATGGCAACACAAAACAGGCTAAGACACACCTAGAACAGTACCTGGCACTCAGTATGTGTGAGCTATGTTTTTTATTATTATTACATCCCACTAAATAGATATTTTCCCCACACATCCCTTTCTTCAAAGATCTTAAGTTCAACTACTGCCTTCCTTCATTCTCATCCAATTCCACTATCTCTTCCTGGGCGGAGGCCATTGGATTCACTCCCTTTTCTACCCCTACTGTCACTCCTGTAGCAATCTCTACTCAATGCATCCCCAGCTCACAGTACCAGCTTTTTTTTTTTTTTTTGAGACAGAGTCTCACTCTGTCGCCCAGGCTGGAGTGCAGTGGCGTGATCTCGGCTCACTGCAACCTCTGCCCCACCAAGGGTTCAAGCAATTCTCCCTGCCTCAGCCTCCTGAGTAGCTGGGATTACAGGTACCCACTACGCCCGGCTGATTTTGGTATTTTTTAGTAGAGACTGAGTTTCGCCATGTTGACCAGTCTGGTCTTGAACTCCTGACCTCAGGTGATCAGCCTGCCTCGACCTCCCAAAGTGCTGAGATTATAGGCATGAGCCACCGCGCTCGGCCTGTACCAGCTTTTGACAAATTGCATCCTCCTGGACCTCCCTCCCATCAATCCAGCTTGATCTGCTGTGGAACATCTAACATCTCTCTGTATCCTGGCTGCTCAAGAACAGTTTTCTCACAGGCTTCCAAGTCCTGCCATATTTGGCTTCAAGCAATCCTGTTGGCTGGATCCCCCAATGTCTCCACACACAGTGTCCCTGGGTCATATCTTCCCACCCTAGCTGGGTGTTCTGAGACCACCTGGGTGCATTCCCAGAGAGAGACCCTACCTGTCCTATTCACATTTCACAACTTTAACCCAGTTAATGCCCTGCCTTTACCTGGGGGCCTTCTCTGATCACCTCCTTCAGAGTTATATGGTTGAGTGCCCTGTTTAAGTCACAGATGTTCTCATGGCCCAGGGAGTTGTCATGAAGATAGGACTCACTTATACCCTATCCCCTGTGGTCTGAGGGGTGGGCAAATGACCCAGCTAAACCACTCACAGTTAGTCCTTTGGAAGGCTATACTGATTGGTCAGCTGAGCCAATCAATCAGAGTCCTTCTGGAGACCACAGTGATTGGTCCAAGGAATCAGCTGAGCCAGTCAGAGTTATTCCTAAGGAATTTCTGACTGGAGCTGGTGGGAAAAGCTTCTTTCCTCTGGGAAGGCAAGCTCAGAAGACCTGGGATGAGGTGTCAGCATTGTAGAGAAGCTAATGCTGAGAGAAGTGAGTCAGGGAGGTAAAGACAGAAAGTCCTGAGAGTATTGAGTCTCAGACTCCATATTCCCTGCCCCGTCTGTGGTTTAACATGAAAACAAGCCCAGAATCCTGACAGTGAATAAACACCCTGCCTTTTTGTTAAAGCTGTCCAGAATTGGTTTATATTTCTGGAAAGTAAAGAAACTGTAATAGGCTGTGCTTCCCAGGCTAGCCTTTGTTATGTGTGTATATTTTTAAATTTAGTTGTTCACATGATAGAGTCATCCCTATCTATATGAGAGAGAGGAACACATCTCATGCTTCCTTCATTTCTCTCCCTACACTTGGCACTATCTTGGGCACAAAATAGATGCTCACTAAATACGTAGGCCCACAGAGGATGCTAGAATTGGCTGGTAGGCCCAGCTGCAAACAGGAAAATTCTGGATCACCTAGAGTCAGCCTACAAGAGCGCCCATCACAAATATGCAGGAATCGAGTCACAGAGAATTATGGTTTTCTCAGTAAAGGTTGCTTAAAACAAAAGCCCATTCATCTGCCTGCAGAAGACATTTAATCAATTTACATGAGGGATTTCAAAATTAGTCAGACTGTAATGAACTATGAAATACTGATTAATGCATTTTTGCAATGTTTGATTAGAAACTTAACATGTATGCGAGCACATCTTTACCATTACAGCATTTCTATGTTAATAGTTGGTTCTTAACCATTGGCAGAATAGATATTCTGAATTATAGAACCAAAGTGTATTTGTGGTGAACGATATGTATACAGTTTTCCTGCTGGAAAGTGCTTCTTGATGTTCAAGAAGTGTCTCAGGTTTGAGGGGGTGAGTGGGAGGAAGTAGTCTGTGGGATGCAGTCACTATGAAGTTGAGTATTAGCTGCTAAATTATTTGAGAGTTCTCCAGAAACCACTAGGGTAAAAAAGGCCAGCCATTCCTCCCACCCTAGCCCTCCCCTAACAACAAGACATTCTCTGAAAGAGGAAACAATCCCAATTTTACTAAGGCAGAAGAAGCCAAATTCTTCTGGCCAAAATTTAAATATACCACCCCAGACAAAAATGTTTGTTAGATTCCTCCTCAGGACAAGCAAATTATTAATTGAAAGGCTTGAAAATCTTCTTGAACCTATAGAGGCCACAGCTTTCACATTCTTTCCTTCTTTCTTTCTTTTCTTTCTTCTCTTTCTTTCTTTCTTTCTTTCTCTCCCTTCCTTCCTTCCTTCCTTCCCTAATTTTTTCTATTTTTGGTAGAGACAGGGTTTTGCCATGTTGCCCAGGCTGGTCTTGAACTCCTGGACTCAAGTGATCTGCCTGCCTTGACCTCCCAAAGTGCTGGGATTACAGGAGTGAGCCACCACTCCCAGCCCACGCTTTTAAATTTCTGAGGACACCTCCAGAGATTTTTGTGTCTGTGTATTTCACAGAGTAGGCAAGTTAGTCTCTTTCATATAACTGTAATGCCCTTTCTCCTGGCAAGATCAACAGAACTCCAAACGTCAGGTGATGCTGGAAGTCATAAAAAAGGAAGCATGCTGAATTGCAAAAATCCAATCAACTAGAAGTATGATCTTCTTAAAGTTACTTAAAACAAATCTTATTTGCACACATGCGGAAGACATCTAAAGAGGTGGATTGACATTAAAAAAAGATGTGTTAAAAATTAGCTATTAAAGAATTTGAAGATAGATTCCCACAGCAGGTTTCTAAGAGCACTAATATGTCAAGCCTGGCCCCAGCCATAAGATTGTCTGACAAAGACCAGGCATGGTGGCTCACGCCTGTAATCCCAGCACTTTAGGAGGCCAAGGCAGGCAGATCACTTGAGGTCAGGAGTTCAAAACCAGCCTGGCCAACATGGTGAAACCCCATCTTAACTAAAAATACAAAAATTAGCCAGGCATGGTGGCGCACACCTGTAATCCCAGCTACTTGGGAGACTAAGGCAGGAGAATTGCTTGAACCCGGGAGGTGGAGGTTGCAGTGAGCTGAGATCGCCCCACTGCTCTCCAGCCTGGGTGACAGAACTGGACTCTGTCTCAAAAAAAAAAAAAAAAAAAGATTACCTGAAAAACACTGTTTCAAAAGGTGCTCCTGTGGAAATCCCATCACCATAGAGCGTGCTAACTCCAGAACAGCAATATACAAATTTGTTCACATAGAGAAGAAGAGGTCACATGTGTGAGTGCATGCGTGGGTACACACAGAGAAACATACTTCATGATACTCACAAGTGCAGGCAATTATCTCACATTTAGATTTTAAGCCTCCCTTAGAATTTTAAAAATCATTATTTTGCAGGATCGCCATTATTCTGATTCATTAGCAAGGCATACTTATGAAGGTCTTAAAATAACCAGGATGCTGGACATGTGAAAACATGCTTCTTGCTGTCATGACAACTAAATAACAACAATAATGCTCACATCCGAATGACTACAGGGAACAAAGTTATTGTGCCCGAATATAGATAAGTTAATTATGGAATCATCAAAAGAACAGCAGCTCTGTCAATGCAAAGATGATTCTAAAATAATCAATAACAACAATCTTGTTTGGTAATTGGCTATTTGTTTCCAATATGGGCTCTACCTTTGGTCTGCGTGGAAATGCAGCAGGCTCTTTAGCCAGCAGAAGAGAAAAAAAAATGGGAAAATCTTTCAGTTTAGGGTTGGTGGTTGTCAGTAGCAACAAATAATGGAAAATTGCCATCTGGCTTCTTTGTTTAAATGAGATTTGAATAATCAATTTAATAATGGATAGAGCACTTGCTTACAGAAGTAATCCATTGTCATTGCTCAGAAAAAATAAAAACTTTGTCACCAGAGACAAAGCTCTGTGGTGTGACTATAGGTAAAGCAAATAAACATCTACGTACATGCCACAATTTTTATTTTCACTGCTGACTTTACATAAACTAGAGGATAACTCTTCCTTCTCTATGCTTAGCTTTTCACATTCTGTGTTTAATAATCAGGACGAAATCTACAGAGCAGTTGGCTTGCTACAGGCATTCAACTCTACTGATGGTTAGTGGAGAAAGAGACACACAAATGGTAGATTTTTTTAGCACATTTTCCCCCATCATCATGTGACATATCGTGGAACAGGCCTGATTTCAGCAGAGCAGAGGAAATAAAAATGCATCTGGCTATGGGGTGTGTGTGAGTGTGAGAATGTGTGTGTGTTTCCTTTACACAGCTGCACCAGAGGAAAAATGCTATGCAGAAAGGAAGAACAGGGTGACACCAGGGATCATGATGACTCATTCATTTACATGATAAAAATGAAGATAGCAGGAAAGGTGTTCCTAACCCGAGCAGAAGCAGGAGTGATGACATCCAAATATGGGACTTGTGTCATGTCATTTTGTGTGTGTGTTTGTGTGTGTGTTTAATGAAACATGCATGTGTAGCATCCCACTGACCTCAAAAGACCCCCGAATCTTCGACTAAAAAATTTACTGGTAGGGCGCAGTGGTTCATGCCTGTAATCCCAGCACTTTGGGAGGCCAAGGTGGGTGGCTCACCTGAGGTCAGGAGTTTGAGACCAGCCTGGCCAACATGATGAAACCCCCATCTCTATTAAAAACCCAAAAATTAGCCAGGCGTGGTGGCAGGCGCCTGTAATCCCAGCTACTCAGGAGGCTGAGGCGGGAGAATTGCTTGAACCGGGGAGGCAGAGGTTGCATTGTGCTGAGACTATACCAGTGCATTACAGCCTGGGCCACAGAGTGAGATCATTCTCAAGAAAAAAAAAAAAAAATTCCCTGTGATTTGAAGGAGAAAAAGGGATGAAATCCAGGCCCTGCCGCATTTTGTAAAGTGGCATTCAGGATTCAAACAGCACCATCTGGGCTCTACGGATCTACGGGACTGGAAGGCAGGGACTTCTCCTGGCCTCCACTGCTTGAGGACTAGAGGGTATTAAGGAGGATCATCTTGCTGAATCTGGCCTTAGGCTGCTGTTTCCCCAGAACTCCCGATCCACTCGGGGCACATTCCCTTTCACCCGGCACTGGTTTTCTCCTCGGCCTGTGTCACTAAGAGATTCCTCCTGTGAGGTTTCAGGTTGTTTGCCTCTTCACTGACTGAAGGCTCATTACTGTTCACCTCCGCCCCTCTCCCAACCCAATCCACTTCTTATTTACTCTCCCAGGACATCCAATGACCAGGTCACTCCCCGGGTCACAGTTTCATTAACCCCCTTCCTTCAACAGGGAAGTTAGATCTGGTTGACTCTCATCCCAGAGACTCCCTCTGGGACCCAACTTGGCCCCAGGGTCACCAGCACTTCCTTGACACCAAGGCACCCTGCCACATCACCTCGTCCAGTCCTGCCTTGGGCCGCAGCCTTTTATAAAGTTTTAGATAATTTCTCAAGTCCTCTCCACATCTAGGGGACAACTCCATTCTGGCCCCTCTTCCAGCTGGGTCTTGTGAATTCCCTAGGCAGAGCCCCACAGAGACTGTGCATATTTTCCCTGTGCTTCCCAAGACCCCCACCCTAATTCCTGGAAAAAGCAAAGCCAGGAGGCTTAACCTCTTTCACTTTTCCCCAATTATCTGAGCCATCACCTGTCACCCATACTCTATATAGGGTATCTTCTTGCCAGGATTTTCACTGCAACATGGAAGGAAGACTTGGGAAAATTGCAAACACATGGTTATGCGCTCATCATTGCCAACACATTCAGTCCAAACAGAAGCTCCTGAGCTAAAAAAAAAAAAAAAAAAAAAAAAAAAAAAAAAAAAAAGAGGTGTTCTCCACCTTGCCAGCCTAATCCTGTCCTCTCTCATTTCTCCAGAACTCTAAAGGTCCCCCTTGCCCCAGCAGCTTCAATCTCCTCCTCCCTACTTGTTCCTTCTCATGTAACCTGGCTTGCCCAGATCACCTTGTCTTCAAAAAAAAAAAAAAAAATCCCTGGCCTCAGTATCCTCAGTGTCAAGCAGGCCACTGAATACTCAGGTCAGGAGTCCAAGAAAGACATCCGTAGTTCCTATGCCCTCCATGGTTCAACAAAGGACATCATTTCATTCTTTTTTGTGGCTGCATAATATTCCATAGGGTCACTTCCATTTCTATTCTTGTTTCAAAATCCTGAAAGCTCAGAGGGCAGGTTCATTCATGTGCTAGGGTTGCCACAACAAAATACCACAGATGGAGGCAGGGGCTTACACAGCAGAAATTTATTTCTCAGAGTTCTAGAGGGTGGAAGTCCAAGGTCAATGTGTCAGCAAATTTGGTTTCTTCTGAGGCCTCTCTCCATGGCTTGTGGATGGCCATTTTCTCATGGTGTCCTCTGCTCTGTGGCTTTCCCTCAGTGCTTGTGAGTCTTTGGTGTCTCTGTGTGTGACCAACTTCCCTCTTCTTAGAAGGACACCAGTCAGATTGGATTAGAGCCCCACTCTAAGGGCTTTATTTTAATTTACTCATCTTTTAAGAGGCCCTCTCTCCAAATACAACTGCATTCTCAAGTACTGGGGGTTAGAGGTGAATTTGGGGTGGAGGGTACAGTTCAGCCCAGAATACCAGGTGAGAATGTCCAAGGGTGTGCACTAAGAGAGGAATGCAGAGAAGAAGGTCACATTCCTGGGGGGCCGGGGTTGTCAGGGTCAGGAAAGAAAAGGAGAGAGTGGGTCCTAAAGGAAAAGATCAGGGTTTGGAGCAGGAGAGGCTGATCCACAGAGACGAGGACTACAGGATGGGCTGAGGAGTGACAGCAGAGAAGAAATGCTGAGACCCAGCCATCTCCCCTCCCTTGTGCCTCTGTGAAAGGGAGTGAAGAAATACTGGACACAGGCTGGATTCCTGTGGTCTGAGAAGCAAACAGGAGAGAGAAAAGCAGAGGCCAGAGGCACATGGAAGGGTGATAAGCTGAGTGAAAGATAAGAGAGGCCAGGCCAGCACAGTGGCTCACACCTATAATCCCAGCACTTCGAGGAGGCTGAAAAGGGAAGATCCTTTGAAGCCAGAAGCTCAAGACCAGCCTGGGCAACATGGCAGGACACTGTCTCTATGAAAATTTTAAAATGTAGCCAGGCATGGTGATTTGTAGTCCAGGCTACCCAGAAGGCTGAGGCAGGAGGATCCCTTGAGCCCAGGAGTTTGAGGCTGCAGTGAGCCGTGATTGTGCCATTGCACTCCAGCCTGGGTGACAGAGCGAGACCCTGTCTCTAGAAAAGTAAATAAATGAGGCTGGGCGCCATGGCTCATGCCTGTAATCCCAGAACATTGGGAGGCTGAGGCAGACATATCACTTGAGGACAGGAGTTCGGTACGAGCCTGGCCAACATGGTGAAACCCTGTCTCCACTAAAAATACAAAAGTTAGCCAAGCATGGTGGTGCGTGCCTGTAATCCCAACTACTCAGATGGCTGAGGCAGGAGGATCACTTGAGCCCAGTAGGTGGAGGTTGTAGTGAGCAGAGATTATGCCACTGCACTCCAGCCCGGACGACAGAGCAAGACTCTGTCTCAAAAAAATAAGAAAAATAAAAATAAATAAACAAATAAAACTAAGAGAGGCCAATGCGGAGGGCCAGGTTGAGGATACTGAGAGTGAAACAGCGAAGGGTAATTGTAGAAGAAACAAAATAAAGAGACAAAACCCGTATTATTTACTCAATGTGTACACACTGTGGCTAAGAATCAAAACCATTAGCGTACAAGAAAGCATTTAGAAATTCAAATCAATTTATCATCACTGTCACTGTAATACTGACAATTATTATTTATTTGTTCACCGGAGATCCTATGAACATGTTATAGTTGTCGCTTCATGAAAGGACCAGCTCTGCCTGGATTTCTGCTGTGTAATGGAAGATGGAAAAACTTCAAGCATATTTTTATGTCCTCATAACGGATGCAGTTCAAGCCACTGCTCCTACTTAGCTAATGACTTAGCAGGACAGTGGAAATACAAGCAGGTCCCTGCACTTTAAGTGTGGTCATGGCTCTTCTCAAATTCAAACTGGCGTTTCCGTGAACTCTTCCTGGCACATGAGCTCATGGTGCTGCTGGAACACATTTTTGGTGGGCACCCAGGGAACCATTAATCCTAGTCGCCACATTCATGTGTATATTCAGGCTTGGAGCATGTGAACTGGCTTGCTTGGAGTTTGAACCAGGACATCAATTACTAACATGTCTGAGAAATTAATCTTCCATCAGAGGATAATTCCTACAGGCAAAAACACTTTGGCTACTGCATGTAAGGACAATGTTTGTGTTCTCTGTTCACATCAGAAAAGAAACCCCTTATTAAAGGAGGAGGAGGCCTTTGTTAATGGTGCCGATACTTTGTAGACCTTAGGAAACGGGTCCTCTCTGCCCCAAGACCTCCAGCTTATAGAAGCTGCTTATGCAATGGTAGACCCATCCACTCTGCAATAATGAAAAGACAGATAAAGCTTTGCTGGGGGTAAGATAACTCAGATTTGGCTGTTCAAATGAAGACACTGTCAACTTTCAACCCTTGGCTCCCTGAACTTCATTTGGCAATTTCAAATCATCACTTTGTAAACAGGAAAGTCATTCCCTGAGAATAGGGTGATTACCAGCACCTCTCCCCCAAAAAACAAAATGCAGAATTGTGTGGGAAAGAAAGGCATAGCATGCTGCCATTCTGCAAGGAGAGGGTGATTGACTCAAGATAAGGTGATAAAGATCAATTGCCTTGGCTTGGAGTTATGACACCAACAAAGTTACAATGACATTAGCACAAAGAGAGAGACACAAATCCATTACAAAGATACAATCAAATATTCAAAAAAGCCTGGCATGCTCATTACTTATTCATGCTAATACAAGTATATTAAGAAATCTAAACAGTGTTAGCGCTCGATCACTCACAAACCAAATGAGGTTTTGCATTTATCAGACTCCAGTCATCAGGGCCTGTACAAAGGTGGTAATGTGACATAACTGGAGATATTTATATCAGCCTACATGGACGGAGAGATACACCAGGATTTATTAAACTGAGGAATGCCATCACATTCACACAGCAATAAAAGAAATAACTGTGCAGAAGTCATTTCCCCAGACAATAAGATTTACCTTTGCAATCTCTTAAAGATTTTGTATCTGTTTTCAAAGGGTCGCTGGCAGCATTTCCGACCTTAATAAACTATTTACGGATTAATTTCTTCCACAAAGGACTGGACGCCCAAAAGTAGGTTCCCTCCTCGAGAGCCATCAATAGACTCTAAACCTTTCTGTTTCTGATGATGCTGCACACAGACACGCGTATTCCATCTTCTTGGGGACTGCTGTTTTTGATTAAGTGACATGTCCTCAGTTTTCAATAAAGAGAAGTCTATTCAGGATACTGGGGTGGGGGCAGGTGGTGATGTCAGTAATGATGTCCTGGTTCAATTCTCCAGTGCATGGGTTTCGGGGAGCCTGAGAGGATATTTAACAAGATCCACAAGTTTTACAGTGAGAGTGCAATGGGAAGCCACAGAAGATCCTTGAAAAGGACTCGTGCTCCAGCATGAGAGTTGCCTCACCAGCTTTGCTCTTCTCTACCTCCCAGGAGATTTCGGCTCCCCTGCTTTCTGAGAAAATCCTCTCTCCCCATCTTTTCTTCCTCCACTGGTGTCTCATCCTCCCTAGGTTCCAATGTTGCTGTCAACTCCATTTCTTTTTTTTTTTTTCCTTCACTCTGTCACCCAGGGTGAAGTGCAGTGGCGCAATCTTGGCTCAATGCAATCTCCACCTCCAGGGTTCAAGTGATTCTCCTACCACAGACTCCCAAGCAGCTGGGATTACAGGCACCCACCACCATACCTGGCTAATTTTTTGTATTTTTAATAGAGATGAGGATTTCATCATGTTGGCCAGGTTGGTCTCGAACTCCTGACCACAGGAGATCCACCTGTTTTGGCCTCCAAAACTGCTGAGATTATACGCGTGAGCCACCACACCAGGCCTTTTTTTTTTTTTTTTTGAACAAAGATATCTTCATCTTTAATAGGGGTATTGCTAGCCAGTATGTGCGCGTCTGTAATCCCAGCTACTCCAGAGGCTGAGACAGGAGAATCGCTCAAACCCGCCAGGCGAAGTTTGCAGTGAGCCAAGATCACGCCACTGTAATCCCGCCTGGGTGACAGAGTGAGACTCTGTCTCAGAAACAAAAAACAAAAAAACACAAAACAAAACAAAAAACCAGAACTTTAATAGGGATATTGCTTTTATTGTTAAACAACATTTACTATTACACATTTTATTTCATTTGTTAATAGTCTTTTTACATTTCATTTTCTACTCAGAGGCTACACATGCAGGTTTGTTATAAGGGTGTATTGTGTGATGCTGAGGTTTGAGGTACAATTGAACCTATTACCCAGGTAGTGAACGTAAGTACCCAATAGGTAGTTTTTCAGCCCTTACTCTCCTTTCTTCCTCTCCCTTTGGAATCTCAGGCATCTATTTTTCCCATCCTTGTGTCCATGCACACCCTGTGTTTAGGTCTCACTTACAAGTGAGAACATGTGCTGTTAAATTTTCTGTTTCTGCATTAATTTGCTTGGATATGCAAATTGCATCCATGCTGGATTTGCATCATCCCTGTTTCTGTAAAGGACATTATTTCATTCTTTTTTGTGGCTATGTTGTATTCCATGGGATCACTTTCATTTCTATTCTTGTTTCAGTCTCTTCTCCCCATGGCTGGTCTCATCCATGCCCATGGCCTCTAGAGCACATTGCCTCTGGCACTCCAGTTATTCTCCAAATTACAATGTCCCAGACCTCTCACTGGAATCTCAGAGCTTCATATCCAGTTGCTCACCACAGCACCACCCATAAGCCAGACACTCAGAGAGCCTCAGAGTCTGTCTTGATTCTTCTTCACCTAGAACAGACAGTGAGTCACCTGCAAGGTATCTTCATCCCCTCCGTTCCATCCTCACTGGAAATACCCTGGTATGGGCCCTACACCTCCTTCTCATTCATGGGTGCCATCCCAGCCCAGCTCTCCTTTCCCCAGAGTAATCTTGTTGGAACATGCCTTGTACTTCATTGCTGTCCCTCTTAAACGGGGCCATGAATGGCCTACAGAGTGAGGTCCAAACATTTTCCCAGTGCCACAAGGACCTTCCTGCTGTCAGTAAGAATGTGCCCTTGCTGATGTTAGGCATTTGCATGAAGCCTAAGTTATAACCACACTGTAAGCACACCCTGCTGCCAAGTGGTCCGTGCACTCTCTTTCTGCTTGCTTGCTTGCATATCTGATGCCTGGGCAGCCTTCTTTTGCCCTCTTTCAGTGTCTTCCTTAAAAGCATCTCTTGGGGAAACAGCCAGAATCAGTCACCCCTCCACCTGTGCTCCTCTGGCCCTCTGTGTCCTCCTCCCAATTACTTCCAGGGAGACAGTGGGCTGCTAACAGTCTGGCACTCAGCCTCCTTCCTGCAGTTCAGGCCTGCAGGGATTCATGACCCACAGCAGAAGCTGCCCTACTTATTGCTAGGATGTCTCTTTTCCCTTTGTTTCCCTTTAGTGTGCAATGGCCAGGATTGGGATCAAAGTCTAACAAGGTCTTGCCGGGTACCAGGCAGAAGGAGAATTCTCTCCCAGTAATCCATATCATAATCAATTCAGGTCATCTCAAGGAGCTACATAGAACTGTGCTTATCACTGCAAGAGACACAGGAAAAGGAGAGCCAGCTGCTGCCTCTCAGAATCTAATAGGACCATCCTAAGAAGCAATTTCAAAGGACATAAAAGCTGGCTCATGCCAGATGCAGTCAAATGCCACCTGCTGAAGGGTGAAGGGTTGGGGGCTTAGGGTTCGAGTTCTGGTTTCTTTGTGCCGATGGTGTGCCCCCACTTCCGGCCTTAGCTTCCTCACCTGAACATGTCCTCCGGGGGGAGACACTAGCCTGACATCATAAGTGTTGTCAGAAGGTAAATGCCATGTCAGCTGAGACACTGTCTCTCCCATTCACTGGCATATCCCCAATGTCTAGCACTTACTGGGCACTCAGCAAGTATTTACAAAGGAAGAAAAGGACGAAATGAGGAAGGAAAGAAGACAGGGAAGACCAGGTGGCTGTCTGCCTCTTTCCTGGTTGACTCCCTCATTTGTTTTTCAGTTCTAGAGACAAGATCTCTCCCACTATGATGCTCAGGCTGGAGTGCAGTGGTGCAATGGTGCAATCACTGCTCACTGCAGCCTCAACCTCCCCAGCTCAAATGAGCCTTCTGCCTCAGTCTCCAGAGTAGCTGGGACTATGGGCATGCACCACCACGCCTGGCTAATTTTTTTATTTTATTTTATTTATGTATTTATTTATGTATTTATGTATTTATGTATTTATTTATATTTTGTACAAATTAGGTTTTGCTTTCTTGTCCAGACTGGTCTCTAACTCCTGGCCTCAAACAACTCTCCCACCTTGACCCCCCAAATCACTGGGATTACAGACATGAGCCACTGCACCTGGCCGACTCTCTCATTTTGATGGAGCACATCTTCCTGTAGCCTCTGATACGTGGGAAGTAAATTGGTTAAGAGCTTCTATGAATGAAAATGTCATTATTCTAGCCTCACACTTGATTGATAGTTTGGCTAGGTAGAGAATTCCAAGATGAACAATTTGGAAGATGCCTTCTAGTTTCCAGTGTTTGTGAGAAAATAGAATTCCCCCTGTCTCTCTCTCTCTCTGTCTCCCTCTCACTTCTCTTTCTCTCCTATGCATGCACACATGCAGGTACACATCTTGTAGATTATCTTTCTGTTTCCATTATTCATAAATTTCTCAGCGCTGGGCTTTAGATGTGGCTATCCACTGGCCTGGGCACTGAAGTCAAAGGAAGTTTCAAGAGAATCATTTTCTCCATGGCCTCCTCCCTCCGGTTTCTCTATTCTCTTCTTCTGGAACTCAGATCTTTACTCAGATCTTTGGTTTCCCAGAGCAGTCCTTTAATATTTGTTATTATTTATCCCCTATTTTACATCTTTTTGTCCTTTCCCCCAACTTTCTGAGTGATTTCCTCAAGTATAACTTCAAGCTGCATGCGGTGGGGAGAAATTGGGAGATCTAACAGCTTCTTCAACAGACTCGCTAATCCCTGAGCCAGTGGGGTATTCCATGGTGTACATTTGTAGACTCTCAGCTTTCCCCACTGGCTTGGGAGGTAGTACTCTTGACTAAGATTCCCAAGTCCCTTACTACTCACACATTCATTTCCTACCTTCCAAAATTCTGCTGCTGCAATTTCATCTGCTGTTTCTCCGGTTCATGTGCCTTTCAAAATAGGCACTGTCTTTCCAGTGGGGTTGGAGAGAGGAGATAAAAACCTCTCTTTGTATAATACACAAAAGGTTGTCTATACATTTATTTCAATTTTTTTTTTTTTTTTTGAGAAAGGGTCTCACTCTGTCACCCAGGTTGGAGTGCAGTAGTGCAAACATAGCTCACTGCAGCCTTGACCTCCTGGGCTGCAGCAATCCTCCCTCTTTAGCCTCTTAAGTAACTGGGACTACAGGTGCATGCCACCATTCCTGGATAATTTATTAATGTTTTGTAGAGCCTGGGTTTCACTATGTTGCCCAGGCTGGTCTCGAATACTTGACCTCAAGCGATCCTCCCACCTTGACCTCCCAAATCACTGGGATTACAAGTGTGAGCCACAGTTCCCAGCTACAAAGATTGTCTATAATACATACACTGCAAATATTTTCTTCCAGTCTAAAAGTTGCCTTTTGCCTGTATTTATCATGTCCCCTCTAAATGGAGCTGCTTTTGATTTTTATGTAGAGAAATCTGTTGATCTGTTTCCTGAGTCTGAAATCTTGCAGGAGTAGACTTTAATCAGCAGTGCTTTCCAGTTTTTGTTCTTTTAGGGGTTCAAGGCATCCTCTGGCCATCAGTCGTTCTTAATGAAGAAAGCCAGAACTCTGAAAGTGCACCGTTCCCTGCCCTGAGTCCAGTGGACCTGTGTGCTTCCAGCTCCCCAGTCAGACATGCAAGACTCCATTCTCTAGGCAGGGTTCCTGTCAAGTCCTCACCGTGAGGGCACCCATCCTCAATTCACTGCATGGACTTGCTTCTTACACACTACCCTCGGCGGCATCTCCCTCCCCCAAGACTGCCTCATTAGCCGGGTTATTCAAGGCCGTGTTCCCACAGGGCACAGCTCTGCGCAGGAGCAACGCAGACCCCAGGTGCATACAGACATGGCTCTTGGCTTGATGCCATTTATAAGCAGTGACTGATAAATCCAGAGCTTTGGATCAGATAAAACTTTGATAAATGGCCTCTTCGCATGCTGGTAGCAATACCCACTCCTGTCCATTCTGAGTCACATGCTGCAATCGGCTTCGTTTTGTTTAATCAACAGCACAGGCAACAATACTTGAAAGTGATCACACTGGTGAGAAACAGTGGAGATAGTCCCCTACCGAAGGGGACCTGAGACAGAAAAGTACAAAAACTCACAGCCCTGTTCAGAAGCCCCCGTGCCTGGGATAATGCAACCCGTCTTCCTCTATCTTGGCTGTTTGAAGAGGAACAAAGGTGGCATCCCACAGTAGACCACAGAGGTCCCTGGGCCTGTGCACAAATGCAAGGCATCACCCCAAGCATCCCCTTTGCCGGGCATGCCTCACCTGCCCTTAGTCCACCTGCACCTGGAGCAAGTGGCTCACCAGCCCTGGCTACTTCTCAGAAGGAAGTAAGCCACCTCTCTCCCTCTCACGCCTGTAAAAACACAACTCTGTCTTCACCTTGCCTACAGCATCAGGTCCACAAAGCCACCCCTTTCCCCACCGTGAATCAGAATCGCCCAGATAAAGGAGTTGTGTTGGCCTAGCAGATAGGCAAGCAAATTGGGCCTGTTTGCAAGGGATAGAGCATTTGGAGAGCTGAAAACTTCTCTAAAGCCGTAAGTACACCATTCAGTCCTGTTCAGGCCACTCAGCCACACATGACAGTTCCATGCATGTAGCCCCCCAACTAATAACCATTCCCTACACCCCACCCACCCACACCTCTGCAGATCAGGACTCTCAACTTGGCAGCCCTTGTTGCTGTCCACAAGAATGAAAACAAAACAAAAAAACAGTTTTCCCAGGAGGGAAGCTGGGTGAAGAAGACATGAAATGCATAGAGCCTTCTCCTTCTGGCTGATGACAGACATGAACACACAGATGCAACACAACTCTGGTCCAAACATCCCTGAGCCTGGACATTCTATGAATCTGTTGCTTCCTTTGTAAAAAGGGGGGAAAGTGACTCAGACTTGAGAGACAGACAGTGAAACCAGATTTCAAAGCCCAGTTCTGCCACTGACCTGCTGTGCAACTCAGGGCAATTTAATATAATCTACTTCTCTGAGCTTGGTTCCTTATTTGTAAAATAGAGATTTACATCTCAAGGTGTATTCATTTACTCAGTCATTCAGCAAATATTTATTTGACTTGTACTGAGCTCCAGGCAGTGTTCTAGGTGTTAGCGATGGTCGTGAACAAATGAACTCTGTAAGGTATGGCACAGCACACAGGTGCTAAGTAAATAATGACTGTTATTACTCTCACTATTGCTAATGAGTTTTGTCATGAGGAGCAACTAGAATTAAAGTATGTTAGTGTATTTTATAAGTGTAAAGCTCTCTGCAGACATTAGCTGATATTATTTCTTCCATGGCTCATGCTCTAAGAGAAGGCCAATGGGTTGCTCTCGGCCCCTTTCAGCATTGCAAGAGAGCTGCCACCAGTTCTTGCCACATCTCCTGTCTCATGTACACAGCTCTGAACAGGCAGCAAGAGAGATCAACCTTTTTCTTTCTCCAAGTCTCAAGGTGCCTCTTTTGTCTTGGGTTTCTCTGATCATTGGAGCTTTAAGCATAACTACCAGGTTTTCAAATTAGTCATATTTGTCTGTGTGCATTTGTACACATACTAATCAGCATCAAACACATCTGGGTGGATAGAGATACATAGATAGACAAATGATAGATAGATAATAGACAGATGATAGATAGAGGTTAGATAGATTGATAATAAATAGATGATAGGTAGATAGGTAGATAGATTATAGATAGATAGGTAGATACATAGATACATAGATACATAGATAATCTGTGATTGCCTACCTACAATAAAGCCTCTTTAAGGAAGGTCCCCAGGGGTAGGGTGTTCAACGAAACTAGGCTCAGCCATTTCTGCCCCCAAATGAGGCCATGAAGAGGAGGAAAACAAAAGGTGGGGAGGGCCAGCTGGTGCTGCTGATTTTAACCCACAGGCTATCAGGTTGCACTAGCCAAACCCTGGGTTGGATGAGCCATGGCAAGATCAAGGTTGGGCAAGGGTAACTGTGAATGGCTCAGCAATCCCTCTCCGTAAGTAGTTATTTCTCTCTTTGGAGAGAAGAGCTTTGCTTCAGGACCTCTGTCCATGTGTGATGAATGGGTGGGACCAGAAAGACATGCATGTGACAGAAATAGAGTGAGCTTGTATTCCTGCAGAATGTCAAGTCAAGTATATGCCTGGCCCTGGGCAACACCAAACTCACCACTGCTGATTCCTACAGAGTGTTCTCCTGCCCCGACACCATGGCTCTCAGGGCCCTCCCGTGCCCAGAAACTAATCAGCATCAGACACATCTAGGAGAATTTCAGGGACTGCAGCCTCCCTTGAAGGTGGCAGAGAGAACCAAACCCTCAACCCACCCCTAGTCACAAAGGTAAAATCAGGTTGGAAACCAAAAGACCCATTTTTGTACTTAATTTCCATTGATTAAAAAAATATGTAAATGCAAAGATGTTGACACGATTAAGCCATTATGGGCTTATTGCTCAATTATTTCTTTGATAGTTCATGACGGCTCAATTGGAGGCATAATGGACTATTATGCAATGACATCTTTGCTGAGTTTTTTGCTTGTTTTCCTCTTTTCCTTAATTTTCTTTCCTTCATCTTTCCTCCTTTAAAAAAAGAGAGAGAGAATTTTTCATTTGCAGATCATTGACTTTTTAATGTCAGATTATTTACTCAATAGTCAATAACGATGCCTTTGGATTCATTATGGGCTATCGTGTAAATAGCTAATTGCATTAATTACAGCCTTTTTACAAATGTTTAGTTTGCAGCTCATCACACCCACGGACTGTGTAATTGCTGCTATCGGGGCTGATGGGCAGGCACAGCCCTGGGTGCCTGCATGGTGACAGGGGGACGTCTGTTGCCTTTGTTCTAACCTGACCAAGTTAGAACCACTAACCACATCTGTGCATGCATGTGTGCATGTGTGTGTTTATGTAGAGGGGAGCTATGGTGTGCATATTTGTCAATTATTTCACTTTATGTTTATAAAGATGAGGAGGGATTCTTATGTGGCTAAAAATTTTGCTTTGAAAATCATCATGCTAATTTAAAGGAGGAAAAATCTATGAGTTGGAAAGACTAACTTATTAAGAGGCAGTGTGTTCTGTGAGGCATTTTTCTTTTGTAGATTGGAGCTAGTGATTTTGAGAGCAGATTCAGATCCTGGAGTGCACACAGAACAAATCTCCCAGGATCTGGCCGATGTACTCATGAGGCTCATTGTCTTCTTGTCAACAGGGCTTCGTGTTTGTGAACGGCGATTCTCATATGCATAGTCTTTGTGGAAGCCTTCTAATATCTTTTGCATGTACATTTGAAGAAAACGAGGCAGAAGATAAACACGGTCAGTACTGGGTCAGCTGGTGTTCACTTGTAGTGGGGCAGGTGGTTCCTTGGATCAAGGTGACCATTTTCCACTCCCTCACCTGCCTGTTTTCTGAGCTCCGGGGCCAACCATAGCATCTTCCTTTATTGTCCCAGGGGGTTCCTTTCCTTCCTTCTTGTACCCTTCCCAAGCATCTCTTCACAGCCTTCACTGTTTGGCATAGACCATCCCTGGCCAAGTTGTCAGTCCAGATATATTGCTCTGCATGTCAGGGGTTCAGCAGTATATTCAAAATTGAAAACATAATCTCGGTCACTTTTTAAAGACAATTCAGGCCACCTACCAGAGATCAGACTGAGTTAGCATTTTGAGTAAAGGGACACAAAAATTGTGCTCTGCCCCCAAACTGAAAGGCCTTCCTCCACAACTACAGTGAACCCCACAGTATACTGGGCAAGGGGGCTTATCTGCAAGATGTCCATCCATTCGTCATCCCTCCCCAATACAGAACCTACAGAAGAACCATGACCAATCTGCATAAACCATTTAATCCAAAGACAGCATGCACTGATCACATAAACATTTCCGCTTGCTGCAATTTTAATATACACCTTCTAAAATCTCACTTAACTGAACATCACAAAGAGGGATATGAAATTAATAAGGCTTCTTGAATATTCCAAAGAAAAATAATTACTTTTCTGCACTAAAAAAAACCTGGTATTGGGGAATTTATATAAAAGGTCAACTTCAGGGTTAGACACTAAAGGCCAATGGTGACCCCTTCCACATCCATCCTCCTTCTATGTCTATATCCATTTGTCTTAACCAATCAGATCTAGTTCACCAACTTGCAAGCAAGAGCTTGATGCACAAGCACACACTCTGGTGTGAACTCATGCAGACATTAAAAAGTATTTTCAAAATTTTAAGTCAGAAATACAGAGATTTGGAGGTTCTCCTTCAAACAACAGCAAAGTTTAATTTCCCAGAAGCACCAGCCCTTATGCGTTTTGGGAATGAAATTCTTTCAGGCATGGAGGAAAAATGCTTCAGATATTCTTGAAAGGGAGGCATGTGGCCCCTGTGTGGCCAGTGCAGAAGTGGCCCTGTTCACTTGGTCAGTGTTGACAAAATGCTGAAGGTCCTCAGGCCTTTGCCATTCCAACTCCTAGAACTTGAACTTGTCGGCTGGTGAAATAATGCATACATGTCTCCTGTTAGCCGCACGTCTCTTTCTCCACCTTTAGAACACCTTCTTCTATTTGATCACTTTTCAAATATTAATGGTAAGTCATAATTCCAAAATAATTTTGAGAGCAAAAGAAAATAAATACACCCAGCCTAGGAGATAAAAAAGAGTTATGGGACTAGTTTAGACAAGATTATGACACTTATCATTCAACTAAAACCATAACATAATAAAGAATTTTACACATTACATGGTCCTCTTTTCTTAACATAAAGGGATAAATGGCACACTTCTCATATCTAGCAACATAAGGTACTCAAATCTATTCAGATGGTTCTACTAAAATTGGGAGAATTAGGAAAAAGAAAAGATGCTTACTAACTGGAAAAGTTCATGCATTTTTTAAAGTTTTATTTTACATGTGCAGGTTTGTTACATGGGTATATTGCCCCCAGGTGGTGAGCATAGTACCCAATGGGTAGTTTTTTAACCCACACCCCCTCCCTCCCTCTCCCCTCTAGTAGTCCCCAGCATCTATTGTCCCCGTGTTTATGTCCATGTGTGCTCAATCCTTAGCTCCCACTTGTAAGTGAGAACACATGGTATTTTTTCTGTTCCTGCATTAATTAGCTTAGGATTCTAGCCTCCAGCTCCATCCAAGTTGCTGTAAAGGACATGATTTTGCTTTTTAATAGCTGCATAGTATTCCATTGTGTACATGTACCACATTTTCTTAATCCAGTCCACCATTGATGGCCACCTATGTGGATTTCATGTCTTTGCTGTTGTGAATAATGTGGGGATGAACATACATGTGCGTGTGTCTTTTTGGTACAATGATTTGTTTTCTTTTGGATGTATACCCAGCATTGAGATTGCTGGGTTGAATGGTAGTTCTGTTCTAAGTTCTTTGAGAAATCACAAAACTGCTTTCCACAGTGGTTGAACTAATCTACACTCCCACCAAAAATGTATAAGCATTCTCTGCAACCTCACCAACATCTGATGTTTTTTGACTTTTTGATAATAGCCATTCTGACTGGTGTGAGACGGCATCTCACTATGGTTTTCATTTGCATTTCTCTGATGATTAGTGATGATGAGCATTTTATCATATGCTTGTTGGCTGCTTATACGTCTTCTTTTGAGACATGTCTGTTTATGTCTTTCATTCATTCTTTAAGGGGCTTATTTGTTTTTTAGTTCAGGAATTTCTGAGTCTTGGTTGCAAATGTCAGAAACCAATTTCAAGGTGGTTTAGGGTAAATGGATTTATCAAGAACATCCTCCAGGTGCCCCATAGAACCAAACAGAGCAGTGGGCTGGGTCTCAGGAGCCCTGGGAGGCAAAGCATTCAGGGCTCTCACACTCTCTTACCACTTCTTCCCTCTCCCTCTCTCTGCCAAGGTGGGCACCATGGCAGCCAAACACTCCCAAGATTCTACTGCTAAAAAGAAAGTCTCTCTGGATCCCAAATCCAAAAAATTGTAATTGTTGAGTATCCACCACTGAACTTAACAATGGTGCCAGGAGATGATCGGAATCATAGCTAATCACCCAAGACCGTTTGAATGTAGCAGGGAGAGTGGGGGAATGATGGAACAGATTCTATGAGAAAAGGGAGAAAAATTGGGATAAGCAGTGAAAACAAAATGTATTCTCTACGTACAGGCAGGATTTCCCATGGTAGTAATTATGACCCTCTTTCAATTATCCATGCCTTAGGCATAGTTAATGAGCAGCAGCTGGGGCAAGCAGAAGCAGAGTTACAGACAATCAGCAAGCACTTGCCAAACCCTTGCAAGACGGACTGTGATATAATTTGGATGTTTTGTCCCCTTCAAATCTCATGCTGAAATGTGACCCCCACCTGATTTCAAATTATACTACAGAGCTATAGTAACCAAAACAGCATGGTACTGGCATAAAAACAGACACATAGACCAATAGAACAGAGCAAAGAACCAAGAAACAAACAAATCCACATGCCTAGAGTTACCTTATTCTTCACAAGGTGTCAAGAACATACACTGGGGAAACACAGTCTCTTCAATAAATAGTGCGGGGAAAACTGGGGATCTGTATGCAGAAGAATGAAACTAGACCCCTATCTCTTGCCATATACAAAAATCAACTCAAAATTGATTAAACACTTAAATTAAACATTGGAGAAATTCTTCAGGACATTGGTCTGGGCAAAAATTTCTTGAGAGTACTTGAGAGTACTAATAAGCCACAAACACAGGTAACCAAAGCAAAAATGGACAAATGGGATCACACCAAGTTAAAAAGCTTCTGCACAGCAAAGGTAACAATCAACAAAGTGAAGAGACAACTCACAGAATGGGAGAAAGTATTTGCAAACTACCCATCTGACAAGGGATTAATAACCAGAACATATAGGAACTCAAACAACTCTACAAGAGAAAAATCTAATAATCTGATCAAAAATGGGCAAAAGTACATACAAATGGCAAACTGGTATATGAAAAAGTGCTCAACCTCATTCATTATCAGAGAAATGCAAATCAAAACTACAATGAGATATCATCTCACCCGTTAAAATGGCTTCCATCCAAATGACAGGCAATAACAAATGCTTGTGAAGATGTGGAGAAAGGGGGAACCCTTATACACTCTAATGCAAATTAGTACAAATACTATGGAGAAGAGTTTGGAGGTTCCTCAAAAATCTAAAAATAGAGCTGTCGTATGATCCAGCAACCCCACTGCTATATACCCAAAAGAAAGGAAATCAGTATGTCAAAGAGATGTCTGCCATCTCTGTTGCAGCAGTATTTATAATAGCCAAGATTTGGAAATAACTTAAATGTCCATCAACAGATGAATGGATAAAGAAAATGTGGTACATATACACAAAAGAGTACTATTCAGCCATAAAAAAAAAAGAATGAGATCCTGTCATTTGCAACAACATGGATGGAACTGGAGATCACTATGTTAAGTGAAACAAGCCAGACACAGAAAGATAAACATTGCATCTTATCACTTACTTGTGGGATCTAAAAATCAAAACAATTGAACTAATGGAAATAGAGTGTAGAAGAATGGTTACCAGAGGCTGGGGAGGAGAGCGAGGGTTGTTGGGGGAGGTGGGGATGGTTAATACATACAAAAAAATAGAAAGAATGAACAAGACCTACTATTTCATAGTAAGTAAGACCTCCCTATTTCACAACAGGGAGACTATAGTCAAAAATAATTTAATTGTACATTTTAAAATAACTAAAAGAGTATAATTGGATTGTTTAAAACAAAAAGGATAAATACTTGAGGTGATGGACACCCCATTTACCCTGATGTGGTTTTAACACATTGCATGCCTGTATCAAAATATCTCATGTAGCCCATTAATATATATATACCTACTATGCAGTCACAAAAATCAAAAATTAAAAAATTAAAAATAAAAACAAAGTGATACCCAGTGTTGAAGGTGGAGCCTGGTGGGAGGTGTTTGGGTGATGGGGGCACATTCCTCATGAATGGCTTGTGCCCTCTCCACAGTCAGGAGTTCACGTGGGATCTGGTTGTTTAAAGAGTCTGGGAGCTCCCCCTTCTCTCTCTTGCTCCCTCTCTCACCACTGGCTCCCCTTCACCTGCTGCCATCATTGGAAGCTTCTTAAGGCCTCACCAAAAGCAGATGCTAGCACCATGCTTCCTGGACAGCCTGCAGAACCATGAGCCAAAATAAATCTCTTTTCTTTATGAATTACCTAGCCTCAGGTATTCCTTTGGAGCAGTGCACATGAACTAACACAAGCCCAGTAGGACAGAAAGGTAAAACATGGTCTCTAACCTCATGGAGCTTAGGTTCTCAGGATGGGGGGAGGAAAGAGTAGATTTAACTGGGGGAACTTTGTGACATCAGTTAGGGTCACAGCCAAGTAATTCAGCCTGGTCAGGAGGGTGGTGAGATAGCAGATGGTATCAAAAAGGATGTGTGTGTGCAACTCTCAGAGCAGGGTTGTGGGGCACAGCCACAGGGAAAGAAGCAGCAAACACTTCTTGCATGGAGACCACCTGGAGTTTATGGTACAGAAAGTGGATCCACCTCCCAAGGGTAATGCCACATGTTCCCTAACATCTCTGATGAAAAGGTACCATCTGTATATGAATATTCCAGCAAGTGCAAATAATGCTATTGTTCCTGACACCTATGACAATTCCTTATATAACTTCCCAGAAAGATGGTCTGACCTCGACCTGGAATTCTGGGAGGTTCAAAGAAGCAAATATCCTTATCCAAGGGATAGCACGGGGACCCCAGGACTCTGCCCTAAGACTTCAAACCATCATCTCTGCCATCCATAGGTCTGCCCTGGGTGCAAGTCACCAGATCTGTTATCGGAAAACCAAAACGGCCACTTTGTGAGAATCACCCTTCTCCTTGAGCACTCCTGCCAGGTGTGCTGGGAGATACACATGGACCTCACTGGAGGAAAATCCAGTACTGATCAATCAGTGGCAAGTGGGCAAGGCACTCATATTACAAAGGATTCACACCATGAATAATTTATTTCGGACTCCCTGTCAATATCAAGATCCCATACATATTCTTTTCTTCTTTGAGAGAGAGTTTCGCTTTTGCTGCCCAGGCTGGAGTGCAGTGCTCACTGCAACCTCCACTTCCTGGGTTCAAGCAATTCTCCTGCCTCAGCCTCTGGAGTAGCTGGGATTACAGGTGTGCGCCACCATGCCCTGCTAATTTTTGTATTTTTAGCAGAGACAGGGTTTCACCATGTTGATCAGGCTGGTCTTGAACTCCTGACCTCAGGCGATGCACCGGCCTCAGCCTCCCAAAGTGCTGGGATTACAGGCGTGAGCCACCACGCCTGGCCACAGATTCTTAAATGAATCAATTTCCAAAAGTTTGTTTCCCATATGAAGTTTCAGAAATATGCAAAACATGCCATATAATTAGAGTCTGTAGAACTCTAGGAAGACTGGAGCTGGAAGTGGCTGCAGGCATATGTAAGCGCAATGACTTTTCTAACTGAAGTGTGTAGAAGTATCACCTATGACACCTGTCAAAAAGACCTCCATGTGCCTTCCCCAGGCAGTCTGATTCTGCAGACCTGGGGCAGACCCAGCAAGCCTGGTGCTGGACATCCATGAATCCCACTGCTGGGGAAACAGAAGCAGGATAGCTTCAGTGACTCCTGGAATCACACAAAGCCTGGACAGAGCTGGGACTAGAACCCAGAGCTCTGATGCTCAAAATGCTGTCTCTAGTTCAGTAACTGCTTTTCTAGAATGCCTAGATGAATGGCTTCAACAACTGGAATATTTTATCTCTAATTCTGATAAGCAACAATAATTTCCCAGAGGGTGGGGCAAATAGAATATAAGGCAGAAGATAAGGATGTTTTATAAATTGGAAGAGAAGCCTCCAGCCCCGCACTAATCCACTCTGCTTTGCTCTAAAGAGGATTGCATTTACTTTTTTTTTTACTTTGAAATAATAGACTGAAAGAAAAGGTTCCAGAAGAAAATCCAAATGAACACCCAAGCCATGTTCTCTCACAAAAGAATACTGAGCAAACTTTTAATGCAGATGATCTTGGAACAATTTAATAGCTAAGTGATCCATGATTTTTCTTAACATCTATCCTCATTAAAAGAGAGAGAGAGAAAGAGAGGGAGAGAAAAAAGAAGCTGAGAAATATCTTTCAAACCCGATGAATTCAATGCCACTTCTTTTTCTTTTACTTAATTTTCCAGGTATCTCAGCATGATCTGAATAAATTATGCTGACAATACCATAATATAAATGATAAATCATCGACACAATTTTAGTGATATATTGCGTGAAATGTAAATAATAACCAGGGCTGCTAATTGGCTTGCTTCTTGGGAACAAAGCTGTGACCGCGTGGCTGTGCCAGTCTTGGCTCCGTCATTAAGTATTTCTGCTGGTAAGTTGTTTCTGCTAATCCAGAGAGGAAAGCGCAGCCTCGCAGACAAACCTTTGTGTGAAAGTTCTCCTGGCAAGAGCAAGGGCTTGAGAGAGAGAGACCGTAGTGAGTTGCAGGCGATACTTTCTTTGTTCCTCCAGAGTGCCTGTGGGTTGCAAGTTGGCCTCGCTTCCCCTGCAAAACTGTGTTCCCCTAGAAGCAGCAGCAAGACTGAGACAAGGGGAATCTCTTCAAGTCGGTTAAGTTGCTGAATCTTTCCAAAAACTCTTCTGACTCATTTTGATTTCTTCCTCTCTTTTTTTTTTTGCTTTGATAACGATTTGATTACAACTTCATTTGACCAGAAACATAAGCTGTTTCTATGTGCTTCTTATTTTGAAAATACCTTGTTAGCATTCATCATATGTTTATGGAGCTTAAAAATATATTTTGTTTCCTTTTCCCAAACAAACCCTTCTGCTTTCTAACAGGGTTGGGCTTCTTATCTACAGTGTTCCCTCTGTGTCAAACGATGTCTTCAGAAAAAAAATAACCTGGGGTATAGTGGGTACATTCATTCATTTACTGAGCATACCAGACCAGGGTTTGAGTCCTGAGGGGACACCATGTGAATCCCAGGGGGCAGGTTTCCACTCTTAGGGTCTTACATCCTAGTGGGAGGGGCAGGCAGAGAAAGAAGAAACATAATACATTTAAAAAATTCATTTGAGATCGTGTTGTTTAAAAAATATAGAGCAATAAGACAGAGAGGAGCAGGTATGACAGATGGTTCCAGGTGGCCTCCACAAGGAAGTGACACTGGAGTTGGGACTTGGGGGACCAGAAGGAGCTGGCCATGCAAAGGTCTAGGGAAACTGTGTTCCAGACATAGGGGCAGCCTGTGCAAAGGCCCTGAGGCTGGAGCAGTCTATTAAGTGTGAGGGAGGGAAAAAGAAGGCAGCAACTGGGGAACTGGTTTCTCACTGCAGCATGATGGTACCCCAGGGGACCATTTGAAAAAAGAGGAGTTTCTTTCTGCCACACCAGGGGTCGCTACACAAGACTCCACCCCCATAGCTCCCACTTCACATCATACCTTTCATCAGTGGGGCTGTGACTTCAGAGCTTCCAGGAATGCAGCTCCCATACCCAGTCTTCTCCCAGCTCCTTGTGCTCGGGATTTGAATGTGTTTCCTCCTCCAGACTGCTGGTTTCCTAAGAGTAGAGTCACTCTCCTTAAAGACTGGCCAGCCCATCACTGACGTGATCTAGCTCAGAGTGGGTCCTGGAGGCCACTGCCAGGGACTGGGCCTGGAGTGTGGTTTCTATGTTCGTAGCTACTGTACTATTCTGTTCTTGTGCTGCTAATAAAGACATACCCGAGTCTGAGTAATTTCTAAAGAAAAAGAGGTTTGATGGCCTCACAATCATGGTTTAAGGTGAAAGGCACATCTTACATGGTGGCAGGCAAGAGACAGTGTGCGCAGGGGAACTCTCCTTTATTAAACCATCAAATCTCATGAGACTTATTCACTATCACAAGAACAGCACGGGAAAGACCTGCCCCCATGATTCAATTACCTCCCACCGGGTCCCTCACGTAACATGTGGGAATTGTGGAAACTACAGTTCAGAATGAGATTTAGGTGGGGACTCAGTCAAAGTATATCAGCCACTTTGGGTTCCAGACACAATGGCGCCCAGCCAGGAGCCTCTGATGGGATGCTTCTTGCTACACACGGGCCCTGGCCTGCTGCCCCTTGTTTATCAGCCAGCAAATCTGGCAACTCACCACCCTAGGAGTATGAGAGCATGACATGTGAGGTCCCTGACACCTGAAAGTGAAGCCACCAATGCATTCCCTGAAGAGATCCCTTAGGTGGCTCACAGCAGAGAGCAACTGTCTTGATGAAAAGTTCTGAAGACTAAAGAACTGCCCCTAAATATTCCTCTCTCAAATGAGCTGGCAGCTCTACTTCCTTCTAAGAGTTAACTTGGACACTGGCCTGCACCCCAGAGAAGGTCCCATGAGTCAGCCAGCAGCTGAATAAGGGCAGCTTTTACTGTCAAAAATTATCAAGACAGGGACTGTGGCCAAACAGAAGAGCTGCGGGTTTAGCAACTCTCTTCTTGCAGCCGTAATTTCTAGGCCTCCATGCCACCATCATCAAAACCATTTATTAAGCACTCCATCTGCATAGAGCTCCCATTTAGGCCTGGGACAGAGTGAGTCTGTTAGACAAAAGGTCCCCATCACAGAGTTATGGGCCCATCACAGACAGACAGTGATGAGGCAGACTAGCTAATTAAGGCAGGCATTAAGCCAAGAGGCAGAGTTACAAAGCATTTGCATTGGACACAGGCAGAAGAGTCCAAAGGTCCTAGTGGGGAGGAGAGATAGGGAAAGAGGGCCTCATGCAACTCTGCCGTTTGGATTTCAAAGGCTTCCTTATCCAGTGAAGAGCCATGTCCATTGGATTCAAAGTCAAAGGATGATCATTATTGTTTTTTCATTTCAATAGCTTTTGGGGTTCAATAGGTTTTTGCTTACATGAATGAATTCTATAGTGCTGAATTCTATGATTTCAGCGCGCCCACCTGTCACCTGAGTAGTGTACATTATACCCAATATGTAGGTTTTTAAATCCCTCCCCCCACTTCCCACCCTCCCCCTAATCTCCAAAGTCCATCGTATCACTCAGTCTTTGTGTTCTCATAGCTTAGCTCCTACTTGTAAGTGAGAACATGCAGTGTTTGGTTTTCCATTCCTGAATTACTTCACTTAGAATAATGGCCTCCAGCTCCACCTAAGTTGCTATAAAATACATCATTTAGTTCTTCTTTATGGCTAAGTAATATTCCATGGTGTATATGTACCACATTTTCTTTATCTACTCATTGATCAATGGGCACTTATACTGGTTCCATATCTTTCCAATTGTGAGTTGTGCTGCTATAAACATGCACGTACAAGTGTCTTTTTCATATAATGACTTCTTTTCCTTTAGTTACATACCCAGTAGTGGGATTGCTGCATCGAATAGTAGATCTACGTTTTGTTCTTTAAGGAATCTCCATATCGTTTTCTATACAAGTTGTACTAATTCACATTCCCACCAGCAGTGTAAAAGTGTTCCCTTTCACCACATCCACACCAACATCTATTGTTTTTTGACTTTTTAGTTATGTTCATTCTTATAGGAAGGAGGTGATAGCTCATTGTAGCTGTAATTCTCATTTCCCTGATAATTAGTGATGGTGAACATTTTTTTCGTATGTTTAAGAAATGGCTTTCATGTCCATTGCCTTTGTTTGAGTTCCTTATAGATTCTAGACACTAGTCTTTTCTCGGCTGCACAGTTTGCAAATATTTTCTCCCCTTCTGTGGGTTGTCTGTTTACTCTGCTGATTATTATTATTATTATTATTATTATTATTATTATTATTATTTTGCAGAAGCATTTTAATTTAATTAGATCCCATTTATTTATTTTGATTTTTGTTACACTTGCTTTTGGGGTCGTGGTCATGAATTCTTTGCCTAGGCCAATGTTCAGAGAGTTTTTCCAGTGTCATCTTTTTGAATTTTTTGCGGTTTCAGGTCTTAGATTTAAGTCTTTGATCTATTTGGAGTTGATTTTTGTATGAGGTGAGATATGGGGATCTAGTTTTATTCTTCTATGTGTGGCCTGTCCATTTTCCCAGCACCATTTATTAAATAGGTTGTCTTTTCCTCAATTTATGGTTTAGTATGCTTTGTCGAAGATTAGTAAAAAAAAAAAAAAAAATTGTGTACCAGACTTCCACTTCGGGAGCAACATGGCATAGCCTCACCCTCCCCTTCCATTGACCTCTATATATAACTAAATACTGTGGAATTTATTCAATAGACAATGTTAGAAGGACTCGAAAGGCTGGAAAGAAGAGGATGGACTACCTAGGAGACTTGGAGCTTGAATGCCAACGTGGTGAGTTCCACAGATTTTCTTTGCATCTTCCATATACTACTACACTAGGCTTCAGAGGAGCTTGCAACCCAGAACTGCCAACAAGTACACACACACAAACCTGCATGCACAAAAGGGAAGCCAAGGCACTGGGCATGGGGAAGCCCAACAAAGGCCATGTGGGAAATTCCAACCCTGCTGCACAACCCAGGCCCAGAAGAGTGGTCTGTTTATTAAGCACAGTGGCAGCAAAGCCCAGTCATGCCAACCCTTGTCTTACAACCAGGGTCCTGAAGGATAGTCTGATCTGTCCTCAGTGGCAACAGCAAAGCTCCAGGATAGCCTAGACCCTACTCCATAGCCAGACTTCAGTGGACAGGCCAATCTGCAATCAGCAGCCAACAGCAGCAGCGGTGAAGCCCCATGTCTCCCTGGTCTCCAGTCAGGAGCATGAGGAGACTCAGGCCCAGCATCTCTTGCCTTTCCTCCCCAGAAGGTCACCCAGTGACAGCAGCCATCCCAGAGAAGCAAGCATCTTATTCTTTCTACATTTGACACCATCAGAAATTGCTCAGGAACCCCAGCAGCACCTGAAGCATGAAACAGACTACAACAGCATCACAGGGCTCAAAAATCTAAACTGTCAGTGGAACTAAAGTTCACAAAAGTGGGCCAGAAAGTGCACACTAAACCCAAACAGAGTGACTGCCCACTGAAATAGAAGATTGAAATAGGATTATTAGTGCTCTTCCATAATAATCAAAATATACAAGATACAATCTAATTCACTCCTCATACCAAGAACCAGAAAAATCATAATTAGAAAGAAATACGGCAATCAACTAACACCCATACCAAGCTGCATCTGATGCTGAATTTATCTGACAAAGAGTTTAGAACAACCATGGTAAAAATGCTTCAACAAGCAATTACAAATTCATATGAAACAAATGAAAAAGTGGAAAAAAAAAACAAGTTGTAAAAGCCACCAAATTGAAATTATATAACTGAGAAAAAAAATCCCAAATAAAAAAATCCATTGGTGAGTTTAGTAGTAAACTGGAGATGACAGAGGACAGAAGCAATGAACATAAAGACAGATGAATAGAAGTTACTCATTCAGAACAACAGAGGGACAAATTTAACAGAGCCTCAGGGATCTGTGGGAAAATAACCAAAGATCTAACCTTTATATTATCAGAATCCCAGAAGGAAAAGAGACAGTGGGACTGAAAAAGTATTTGAAAGAAATCATAGTTAAAAACTTCCAAAATTTGGTAAAAATAAATAAATAAATAAATAAAACTGCAGATTTTTGAAGCTGGGCAAATTCCAGATATAAACCGGAAGAAATCCACTCCAAGACACATCACAACACTGAAAACTAAACACAACAAAAATAACATTAAAGACAGAAACAATGCATTACCAAACGGAAAAAACACCAATTTGAATGACAATGGATTTTTTTTTATCTGAAGCTATGGAGGCCAGAAGAAAGTAGCACAATATTTTTCAAGTTTTGGGAAAAAAAAAAGAAGAAAAGAACCATCAACCTTAAATCCTATATCCAGCAAAAGTGCCCTTCAGAAATAACAAAAAAAAAATGATTTTTTCAGACAAATAAAAACTAAGATAATTTGGAGCACACCTAGCGTTTGAGAAGGGGTAAGGAAAGCTGTCCAAACAAAAAGAAAAGGACAACAGAAAAAGAATATAATATTTGAAGAAGAAACAATGGAATGGGTAAAAACAGAAGTCAACATAATAGACCATCCTTCAACTCATGAGTTTCTTTGTGGTTAAAGCAAAAGCTACAACACCATCTAAGGTGGTGATTAAGGTATATAAAAGAAATACTTTAAAACAATTATATTTTAAAAGTGGAGAGGATAAGGGTGCCTAAATAGAAGTAAGGTCTATACACACTTCACTTTAGGTGCTAAAACCTAAATATCTTACCATTATGTCTATGGTAAGATTTACAGTAACCACTAAGAAAACTGTACAAGGTGACATATTCAAAGATATTAGAAATAAATCAAAACAGAACTGTGAAAATTTTGAATTAATCCACAGAAAGGCAAGAAAAGTAAAAACAGAACAAAAAAATACCACAGGAACAAATAGAAAACAACTAATAAAAAAGCAAACCTAAATCTTAACATGTCAATAATTACTTTGTGTGTACATGGTTCAAACACAGCTAAAAGATAGTGATTTAGCAAAGTAAACAAAAAATATGACCCAATACATGTTATCTACAAGAAACTCACTTTAAATGTGACAACTAGGTAGATTGAGTGTAAAAGAATGGAAGGAAAAGAATATACATGTGTCTTGGAATAAATAATCAAAACATCACAAGAGTAGGTATTCAGATGAAGGGACTTTGAAGCAAATGTGTGTGTGTGTGTGTGTGTGTGTGTGTGTATGACAAAAAGGAACATGATGTAATGAATCTGCAAGAAGATATAACATTCTTAATTGTGTATGCACCACATAACAGAACATCAAAATACATGAAGCAAAAACTGATAGACTTGAAATGAGAAATAGAAAAATCCACAATTATAGTTAGAATTTCAACATCCCACTATTGGCAACTGATAGAAATACTAGATAGAAAATGAGACAGGATATAAAAGAACTGAACATCATCAACCAACAGAATCTATTTGACATTTATAAAACATTTCCCCATCCAGCAGCAGCAGAATACATGTTCTTTTCAAGCATCCTTGAAAAATTTACCACGGTAGACTATATCTCCAGTCATGAAACAAACCTCAGCAAATTTAAAAGAATTTTAAATTTTAAATTCTTTTAAATCATACAGACTATTTTTTTTTTACCATGATGGAATCAAACTAGAAATCATAAGAGAAAGGCAACAGGAAAACCTTCAATAATTGGAAATTAAACAATGCGCTTCAAAATAATCCATGGCTCAAGAGGAAGTCTTATTAAAAATACATACCACAGGCCAGGAACGGTGGATCACACCTGTAATCCCAGCACTTTCAGAAGCCGAGGTGGGCAAATCACTCGAGCCCAGGAGTTCGAGACCAGCCTGGCCAACATGGTGAAACCCTGTCTCTACTAAAAATATAAAAATTGGTCGGGCATGATGGTGTACACCTGTGCACCTGTAATCCTAGCTACTTGGGAGGCTGAAGCATGAGAATCACTTGAACCCAGGAGGCAAAGGATGCAATGAGCTGAGATCTTACCACTGCTCTCCAACCTGGGTGACAGAGGGAGACCCCATCTCAGAAAAAAAAAAAAGTAGAACAAAATAAAAATAAAAACAAACCATATCAAATTTATGCAATCAAGCTAAAGTAATAGTAAGAGGAATATTTGTATTAGTAAATATAGTTGACCCCTGAATAATATGGGGGTTAGGGGTACTGGTCCCCCAACCTGTGCCATGTAGTAAAAAAAGTGTGTATAATTTTTGACTCCCGAAAAACATAACTACTAATAGCCTGTTATTGACCAGAAGCCTTACCAATAATATAAACAGTTGATACACACATTTTATATATGTATTATATAATGTATTCTTACAAGAAAGTATGCTAGAGAAAAGAAAACATTATCAAGAAAATCATAAAGAAGAGAAAATATATTTACTATTTATTAAGAGGAAGTGGATACATTGTAAATGTCTTCGTCCTCATCATCTTCCCATTGGGTAAGCTGAAAAGAAGGAAGGAAAGGAGGCATTGGTCTTGCTGTCTCAGGGGTGGCACAGGCAAAAGAGGTGGAGGAGGTGGAAAGGGAGCAAGAGAGGCAGACCACACTGAGTATAACTTTATGGAAATAGATCATGATTTCTGTCTGACTTCTTTGCTTTTTCATTTCTCTAAAACTGTTTCTATAAGGTATCAATTCTTCTTCTACCATTTGCTTTCATTTCATTGCCCCTGTCACAAAAGAGTCCATGTTGTTAAAGAACTCAACAGCAGTCTTAAATAATTGGAACCCTTCCACCAAATTGCCTAATGTCAACCTGTTTTCTGGCACTGCTTCTTCTGCGTCTTCCTCATCATCTGGCGCTGTTTTGGAAACACCTCCTGCAAGTCTTCTTCTGTTAACTCCTTTGATGTGACATCCATTAGCTCTTGAATTTCTCCAAGATCTGTATCTTGAAACCCTTCACGCTTCCCCCACCATTTTGGCCATATCCACAGTCTCTTTCAAGATGTCCTTGATTGGGCCGGGCGCGGTGGCTCACGCTTGTAATCCCAGCACTATGGGAGGCCGAGGCGGGCGGATCACGAGGTCAGGAGATCGAGACCACGGTGAAACCTCGTCTCTACTAAAAATACAAAAAAAAAATTAGCCGGGCGTGGTGGCGGGCGCCTGTAGTCCCAGCTACTCGGAGAGGCTGGGGCAGGAGAATGGCGTGAACCCGGGAGGCAGAGCTTGCGGTGAGCCGAGATTGCGCCACTGCACTCCAGCCTGGGCGACAGAGCGAGACTCCGTACCAAAAAAAAAAAAAAAAAAAGATGTCCTTGATTGGCTCTGTCACATATCTGGTGAAGTCATGCATAACATCTGGACACAGTTTTCTCCAGGAGAAATGTATTGCTTTGGGCTGGATGGTTTTCAGGCTTTCTATAACAACGATGGTATCTTCATGGAATGGTATAATCTTTCCAGACTTCATGATGTTCTCTCTATCAAGGTTCTTCTCTTCCATAGTATGACAATCCTTTCTACAGAGTGTCATGTTTAATGAGCTTTAAAGGTCCTTATGACCCCCTGATCTAGAGGCTGAAGTAGAGACATTATGTTTGGGAGCAAGTAGGATGCCTTTAGTGTTGAACTCATTGGGGTTCTGGGTGGCTAGGGGCATTGTCCAATTTCAAAATAATTTTAAAAGACAGTTCCTAACTGCCAAGGTACTTCCTGACTTCAGAGACAAAGCATCATTGGAACTAACCCCCTCCACCACCCCCCTGAAAAAAGAGTTCTCATTGTCCATGCCTTCCTGTTACAGGACAACCAAAAGACTGGCAACTAGTGTTTACTCTTTCCTTTCAAGGCTCAGGGACTAATAGCTTTATAGATAAGAGCAGTCCTGATTATAAATCCAGTGCATTTTCACAAAACAGTAAAGTTAGCCTGTCCCTTCCTGCCTTAAATCCTGGTGCTGGGGCTGGCTTCTCTTCCTTATGAATAGATGCTTTTTAAGGCTTTCTTAAAAATCAGAATAAGGAGCTTTTGTCTGCATTAAAAACCAGTTCAGGCATATATCCTTTCTTCTCAATGATTTTGTTAATAGTTCCTGGAAACTCATCTGCTGCCTCTTGGTCAGCAGAAGGTACTTCTGTTATCTTTATATTTTTTAAGCTAAATCTCTTTCTAAAATTATAACATCATCCTTTGCTGGCAATAAATTCTCCAGCTTTAGATTATTCACATTCCTTTTGCTTTAAGTTGTCACATAATGATTTCCCATTTTCTTGAATCGTGTTAGAGTCTATAGGTATGCCTTTCTTATAGCAATCCTGCACCCACATAAAAGCTGCATTTTCAATACAATAATAAAAAGCATTTCACAAAAAATTCCCAGGTTTTTGTGCCTACTGGTATAGCTGAAAAGACAGCTTCACAAGTTTCCTTTTCTTTTTTTGCTATGGTCCTTTCCCTGGAATCATTTATCTTGAAATGGCAGATGACTGAGCACATTGGCACATGCCTGAAGTCCCAGACTCTTGGGAGGCTGCGGCAGGAAGACTGCTTGAGCCCAAGAGCTCAAGTCCAGCCTGGGCAACAAAGCAAGATCCCATTTCTTAAACAAAAGAAAAAAGAAAAAAGAAAGAAAAGAAAGGAAGGAAGGAAGGAAGGAAGGAAGGAAGGAAGGAAGGAAGGAAGGAAATGGCAGGCAACAGCAGCTTTAGACCTCAATCTATGGCACCTATCAAGCAATTAAAATTTTCTTGTAATGTCGTGACTTTTTTCTACTTCTTGGGAGCACTTCCAGCATCACTAGTGGCACTTAGAATGGGCCTCAGAGTGTTGTCAAGGTTTATGGTATTGCGCTAAACACTATGGGAAATAGATGAGAACCACAAGAAATCACTTTTTACTGAGACACAAACTGCTCATGGGGAGATGATTAGCCTCTCACAGCACTGTAAGCAGATACCTTCAACACTAGTTCACCACAATAGCAACAAGAGGAGGCTGCTAAATTATTACAATAGTCTAACATATGCTACAATTACATTTTATGCAGGTATAATTTAATATTTCATCCTTACATTTGTTTACATTTCTCTCAACTATGAACAGTGTCTGTGTTTATGTATGTAAGTTCTGATAAATTTTAACTTTTTCTAATAGATGTGTGTATATTTCATGGTAGTAAGTGATAAAGTAGACTAGCATTTACATATATTTTATGCATGCATAATATACTGAACTTTAAAAAAATGATATTTCTAGCTCATACAGTTTGTGAATTTTTTCAAATTGTTGCAAATTCCCAAAAAATTTTCCAGTATACTTACTGAAAAAAAAATCCACATATAAATCACAGTTCAAAACCGTTGTTCAAGGGTAAACTGTGCTTACATTAGAAAAGAGAAAAGTTTTCAAATCAATAATCTAAGTTCCTACTTTATGAAACTAGTAGAAGAACAAGATAAACCTAAGGCAAGCATACAAAATGAAACAATTAAATGAAAAGCAGAAATCAATGAAAGGAAAATAAGAAAATAAAGGAAATAATTGGAACAAATAGCTGGTTCTTTTTTAAAAAATTAATAAATTGATAAATGTCTAGGCAAGCTAACCAAGAAAAAAAAAGAGAAGACACAAATTACCAACATCAGAAATGAAATAAGACTCATCACTACTGATCCTACAAAGATTAAAAGAATAATTTAAAATTTCTGTGAACTATTCCATACTCACAAATTTTTTAACTTAGATGAAATGGATTGATTCTTGAAAGACACAAATTACTAAAGCTTACACAAGAAGAAACAGATAATCTAAGTAGGCCTACATCTATTAAAAAATTGAATTAATAATTAACAAACTTCCAAAAAAAAGAAAGCATCAGGCCTCGATGGATTCACTGATAAATTCTACCAAATATTTATGGTAAAGACTATGCCAATTCTCTACAATCTCTTTCAGAAAATAGAAGCAAGATGCTTAGTAACAGGCCAGCATAACCTTTGACAAAATCCTACACATAATCACAAGAAAACTCTCAGCTAGCTGGGAACTGCCTTAATATGATAGAGAACATCTACCAAAAATAAATAGCACCATACATAACAGGGAAAAAACAGACACTTTCCCTATAAAGTTGTCAACAAAGCAAAGATATCCTGTCTTGCCACTCTTATTTAGCAGCATACTTGAATTCTTATCTAGTGCAATAAGAAAAGAAACAGAAATAAACTTTATAAGACTGGAAAGGAACAAGTAAAATTGTCTTTGTTCAAAGATGACATTATTATCAATGTAAAACATCCCAAAGAATTGATCAAAAACTAAAACAAAACAAAGCAAAACAAATCTCTTGGAATTAATAAGTGAGTATAAAAGGTTACAGGATACAAGATTAATATACAAAAGTCAATTGCTTTCCTATATACCACAATGAACAACTGAAATTTGAAATTTAAAAATACTATCAGTCAGGTATGGCAGCTTAAGCCTGTAATCCCATCACTTTGGGAGGCCAAGGCAAGAGGATCACTGGAGTCCAGGAATCCAAGATCAGCCTAGGCAACATAGTGAATACACCATCTCTACAAAAAATAAAAATAGGGATAGTGTCACATGCTAGCAGTCTCAGTTGCCCAGGAGGCTGAGGTGGGGGAATCGCTTGAGCCCAGGAAGTCAAGGCTACAGTGAACCATGATTGCATCACTGTACTCCAGTCTGGGGAACAGAGTGAGACTCTGTCTCAAATAAATAAATAAGTAAATACGGTTTATAATGGCATCCAAACAATGAAATACTTAGGAATGAAATTAATAAGATACATATAGTATCTGTGCAGAAAACAATAAAACTGTGATTTTAAAAAATCAAAGATCTAAATAAATGGAAGGATATTCCATGTTCATGGATTGGACGACTCGATGTTGTTAAAATGTCAGTTCTTCCCAACTTGATCTATAGATTCAATGCAATCCCAATCAAAATTGCAGGAAGCTGTTTCACAGATAGTCACAAACTGATTCCAAAGTTCATGTGGAAAGGCAAAATGCATACAATGGTTCATACAATACTGAATAAAAACAAAGTTGGAAGACTCACACAACCAAATTTTAATACTTATTATAAAGATATGGAAATCAAGAGAGTATGATATTAATGAAAAAGCAGACACATAGATCAATTTAATAGACTAAAAAGCCCAGAAATAGAGCCACACATATACAGTCAACAGATCTTTGGCAAAAGAGCAAAAGCAATTCAAGGGAAAAGAAGTATTTTCAACAAATGGTTCTGAATCAATTGGATGTGCATATTTAAAAAAAGAATATAAACATATACCTTACACTTTTCATCAAAATTAATTCAAAGTTGATCATAAACCTAAATGCAAAATACAAAAGTATAATAAACATCCAGAAGAAAACATGAGAAAAAAATCTAAGTGACTTTGGGTTTGGCAATGAGTGTTTAGATACACCAAAAGTGTAATCCAAACTTAATGTTATATAAAAATTAATGTTAAATTTTATTAAAACAAAAATTTATAAGATACATATAGTTTCTGTGTATAGACTGGGATAAAATATTTGCAAAACACATCTAATGACCTTGGGTTTGGCAATGGGAGTAAACAAATGTATTTCCTATTTTCTCAACTATAGGAAAATAACTCAACTTTTTTTTAAACTAGTTTAAAAATACAAGGAGAAGATCTGAACAAAAAACTCACAAAAGAAGATATACAGATAGCAAACAGGTAAATGAGAAGGTACACAACATAATTTATCATTAAGGAATTGTAAATTAAAAGAACAATAAGATATCACTATGTACCTATTAGAATGACTAAAATCTAAAAGCATGATAACATCAAATACTGATGAAGATACAGAGCAACAGAAACTCTAATTCATTGCTACAGGGAATGCAAAATGGGACAGCCATTTGAGAAGACAGCTTGGCCATTTCTTACAAAGCAAAACATAACCTTAACCATGCAAACCAGCAATTGCACTCCTATGTATCTACCCAACTGATTGGAAAATGTATATATGCAAAGAACTGCATGTGAATGTTTATAATAGCTTTACTCATAATTACCAAAAACTGGGAAGCAACTAAGATAGTCTTCAATATGTAAATGGATAAACAGATTGTGGTGCATTCATACAATGGAATATCAATATAAGTAATGCTTAAATAAGTAAGTATATGGGAATAAGAGACAAATCTGTAAGAAGAATTCCAAATAATGTACATAGATACTCTGCCCTCAAAGACAGGGAGAACACAACTCCTCATTCCTCAGAGATAGATTGTGCTTAGTGACTTCTTTCTAGCAAAGTATACTACGATAAAATGGTGGTGGGTCGGGGGAATCAATAACTTTATAGTGGGGAAACCTGACACCCAACTTCAACAAGGTAATGAAAGGCAGCATCAATAGCGATAGAACATGTTGATAGTATGTACTGTTGACATGATGTGATGAAAATGGCCCTCTACCTCTGTGGTCTTCTTCCCCAAAACCCATTTTAATTGTGATAAAAGCTACCCAGGCAAATCATGATAAAAACACAGAACAATTTCCAATAGAGGAGCATTTGACAAAATTCTTGACAAGTACTTCTGCAAGCTGTCAAGGTCATCAAAACAAGAAAAGCCTGAGAAACTTTTATATCCAAAGAGAGCCTAAGGAGACAGGATGACTAAATGTAACATGGTATTTTGGATGAAACAGAAGAAATTTTATAAAAACTAAGAATACATGAATATAGCATGGACTTTAATAATACTGTATCAATATTCATTTACTAATTATAACAAATATACCATACTAATGCAAGATGTTAATGACAGAGGAAACTGGGTATTAGGTATGTGGAAACTGTCTGTAGTATCTTCTCAATTTTTCTCTAAAGCCAAATTTGTTGTAAAAAATAAATTCTCTTTTTAAAAAATAATAGTCATTTCACATTGCTCCACTATGTCCAACCCTCCAGCAGCTTTCCTTTGGATTTAGAATCAAATTCCAACTCCTTGCAGCCCTTATTGAGTGCCTTTGTGAAACCTTGTTTACTACTTTTCAGTCAAACTGGTGTTCTTTCTGTTCTACCAACACTCCACTCTCAGCCTTTCAAAGACTTTGCGTAGGTGAGTTTCTCAGCCTCCCACATTTCCCCACATCTTCTTCTTTCTTTTGTCCGCTATTATAATCCTCAGATTTCAAATAGTACCTGAAACATAGTACATGACAACTGGTTGGATGGATTGATGAGGAGATGGATTCATGAACGTGACAGTTCCAGTAACAAACCAATGATAATTGAGTCTTATGATCTAGAAGAAGCTTATCTCACTGCAATTGTCTACTGATACATTTTGAAGACTCACAAAATACTCAACTGAATCAGTCAGCATTTCATTTTATTAATGAAATATTTGTTTAATTTAAAAAAATTGTTTTAGAAGCAAAAATGTCCACATGCCCTACAAGTGCTACTAACCTGTGTGTACATCCCTCTTATCCTTAGACCTTATACTACCTTCCAGTGACTTCTTAAGTTAATGGTCTAATCACTTCAAGCTAACACTGAACAATTAAGGTAAACTTATATTAACTGAATGATGTCCATTGGACCTCAATAGAATTTCCAATGTCATTTTAGACACTTTTCAGACAATGTCACTTGGAATTAAAAGGAAGAAGTTTTAGAGCTACTCAACTATGTAGAAAATAAAATTTATAATGATCCACAGGGCACAGCTTGACCTCTAGCAGCTTGCAGGCAGGAACAGAGACATGGACAAGAATGAACATCCAGATAATTGAACAAAATCCAAACCACTTCACAGATAACAGTCAAGGTTAAACATATCTTAGGTATACAAGCCAACATAAGACCCAGTACTTACTACGTGCAGTAATTTAACACTTCTTAAAATTTCAAAAATTTCATAATCTCTCTTGCAGCAAATATCAATTTTCTTTTGCTTTTTCTTTTTTTTTTTTTTTTCTGAGACAGGGTCTTGCTCTGTTTCTCAGGCTAGAGTGCAGTGGCACATCTCTGCTCACTGCAAACTTCACCTCCTGGTTTCAAGTGACTCTCCTGCCTCAGCCTCCCAACTAGCTGAGAATACAGGTGCCTGCCATCAACCCAGCTAATTTTTGTATTTTTAGTAGAGGCAGGGTTTTGTCATCCTGGCCAGGCTGGTCTTGAACTCTTGACCTCAAGTGATCTGCCCGCCTCAGCCTCCCAAAGTGCAAACATCAATTTTCAAAATTATCTTCCAAAGTGCCTTGGGTTTTGTGTTATAGCTTACATAAAGGTGCATCTGAGGAACATAAGTAAGCAAGTCAACTTAATTGGATTTAAGGAGGTCTCAACCACTGGATCTGGGAGGTCTAACCAGCAAGAAAGATTTTATTTTGAATAATTACAGGAGAGATAATTTTCTGTACAAAGAAAAAGATATGGAGAAAATAATTAAAACGTGAACCACTGTTACTCTGCCCACATTAAATGAAAAAGTTGGTTTCTTGACATACAAGCAAGCAAACCCTTAAAAAACTTTGCACATTAGCAGGCTAGTCTAGATTCTTGAAGGCTTAACTTCTTTGCACTTCAAACTCCAGTCTTGCATGCCAAACATTTGATATTACATCAACATCACCTTGAAAGAATTCTAACTCTGGAGACAATCAGTTAATAAAAAAACACACAGGGGCTTTTTTTTTTTTTTTTTTTTTTGAGACGGAGTCTTGCTCTGTCACCAAGGCTGGAGTGCAGTGGCGCGATCTCAGCTCATTGCAAGCTCTGCCTCTTGGGTTCATGCCATTCTCCTGCCTCAGCCTCCTGAGTAGCTGGGACTACAGGTGCCTGCCAACACACCCGGCTAATTTTTCTTTTTTCTTTTTTTTTTTTTTTTGTATTTTTAGTAGAGACGCGGTTTCACCATGTTAGCCAGGATGATCTCAATCTCCTGACCTCGTGAATGGCCCACCTCAGCCTCCCAAAGTGCTGGGATTACAGGCGTGAGCCACCTTGCCCAGCCAGGGGAATATTTTTTATGTATAATTATTTTACATGCTGATCTCAGGACCTTGATTGTCTCTTCTACATGGGAACTACCATGGATATCTAATTTTCTGGTATAAAGGAATACAGGAATATACATTCTTCTCAAGCTATTATGGAACATTCACCAAAATAGACTACATTCTTGGCCATAAAATACACCTGAACAAATCTACAAGAATAAAAATAATACATTGTCTGCTCTGAGATCACAATGGAATTAATCTAGAAGTTAATTACAGACAGATAGATGGAAAATCCCAAAATATTTGGAGATTAAATGACACACTTCTAAATAACACATTGGCCAAAAAAGAAATCTCAAGAAAAATTTAAAATATTTTGAATTAACTAAATAAAATAATGAACTAAATAAAAGTAAAACCACTACATATTGAAATATGTGGAATGTGGAAAAAGTGGTGCTTGCAGGGAAATTTATAGCATTGTATGAATATATTTAAAAAAAGAAGAAAGATCTAAAATTAATTATCTAGGCTCCCACCATAGGAAACAAGAAAAAAAAGAGAAAATTAAATTCAAGGTAAGCAGAACAAAATAAATAATTTAAAAAAGAAGAAAGCAATGAAATTGATAAAAGGAAATAGAAAAAATTAATAAAACCAAAAGATGGTTCTTTTAAAAAAATCAATAAAATCAGTAAACTGCCATCCAGTGTAACTACGAAAAAAAAGATAGAAAAAACAAATTACTAACATCAGAAATGAAAGAAGGGACATCACTACAGATCCAATGGACATTAAAATGATAATAAAGGAATGGTATGAACAACTTTCTACCCATAAATTTAATAACCTCGATGAAGTGGACCACGTCCTTGACAGACACAGGTCGCTGTGTCTGTCACGCAAACTCACATGAAAGGCAGACAATCTGAATAGGCCTATGCCTATTGCCGAAATTGAATCAATAAATAGCTTTGTAAAGCAGAAAGCATTGGATCTACTGGTAAATTCTACCAAACACTTAAGGAAGTAATTATACGGATTTTTTTTCATAATCTCTTTCAGAAGACATTGGCAGAGGGAATACAGAAGATCTCTGACTTACAGTAGTTTTACTTAAGATTTGTTGACTTTATGATGGGCTTATCAGGGTATTCAATTCATTTCTGACTTACCATGGGTATCAGGACATAACCCTATTGTACATCAAAGAGCATCTGTACTTCTTAACTCATTCTATGAGGCCAACATTGTTCTAATACAAAAACCTCAGAGACATTACAAGAAAACTGCTAACCAATACCTCTCGTGAGCATAAATGTAAAACTCCTCAATAAAATACTAGCAAATTGAATGTAACAATACATAAAAAGAATTATACACCATGACCAGGTGGAATGTGTCCCAATTATATGAAGCTTCTTCAATATTTGAGAATCAATTTATGTAATCCAGCTTATCAACAAGCTAAAGGAATAAAAAAAATGCATAATTATATCAATAGATGCAGAAAAGGCTTTTGAAAAAATCCAATACCCATTCATGATAAAAAGCATTCAACAAACTAGGAATAGAGGGGAACTTCCTCAATATGATAAAGCATATTTACAAAACACTTACACCTCTTAGTAAAATGAGAAACAAGGCAAGGCTGTCCTCTGTTACCACTGCCTTTCAAGGTGGTGGTAGTGGAAGTGCTAACTAATGCAATAAGAAAATAAAATTTCTAAAATGATATGCAGATTGGGAAAAAATGAAACTCTGTTCACAAGTGATGATTGTCTGGGTATAAGGTCCAAAATAACTGGCAAAAACAAATAAGTAATTTTAGCAAAGTTGCAGGATACAATATTGACATACAAAGTCAATCACTTTTCTACATACCAACGATGAACAAGTGGAATTGAAATTAAAAACATAATGCCTTTTACATTATCACCCCCTAGATGAAACACTCAGGTATAAATGTAACAAAATATGTATAAAATACGTATAAGGAAAACCACAAAACTCTGTTGGAAAAGTCAAAGAATAATTAAACAGAGATATTTCATGTTTATGGATAGGAAGACTCAATATTGTCAAGATGTCAGTTCTCAACTTGACCCATGGATTTAATGCAATCCCATCAAAATCCCAGCAAATTATTTTGCAGATATCAATAAATAATTCTGAGGTATATGAGCTGAGCATGGTGGCAAATACCTGTAGTCCCAGCTACTCTGGAGGCTGAGGTGAAAGGATTGCTTAAGCCCAGGAATTCAAGTCCAGCCTGGGCAGCATAGTGAGACCTCATCTTTAAAAAATAAAATAAAATAATAAAGTTTATACGGAGAGGTAAAAGACCCAAAATAATCAGCACAGTATGAAGAACGAAGTTGGAAGACCGACTCTAACCAACTTCAAGTTTTACTGTAAAGCCACGGTAAACAAGATAATGTGGCATTGGTGAAAGAACAGACAAATAGCTCATTAGAACAAAATAGAAAGCCCAGAAATAGGCCCACGTAAGTATAGTCAGCAGATTTTTAGCAAAGGAAAAAAGGTAATACAATGGAACAAATATAGTATTTTGAACAAATGGTGCTGAAACAACTGGACATCAACATGCAAACCAAAAAAAAAAAAAAAAAGAGTCTAGACACAGACCTTACACCCTTCAAAAAAATTAATTCAAAGTACATCACGGCCCCAAATGGAAAATACAAAACTACGAAACTCCTAGAAAACGGTATAAGAGAAAATCCAGGTAATCTAGGGTTTAGCAATGACTTTATAGACCAAACACCAAAGACACAATCCATGGAATAATGAAGCAATAAGCTGAACTTCATTAAAATTAAAAATCTTAGCCCTATGAAATATGCTGTAAAGAAAGTAAAAAGAGAAGCCACAGACTGGGAGAAATATTTGCAAAAGACACAACTGATAAAGAACTATTATTCAAAATATGCAAAGAACTCTTAAAACTCAATAATAAGAAAACAGCTCATTTAATAAATTGTGCCAAGACCTTAACAGACACCTCAACAAAGAAGATATGCAGATGGAAAATAAGCATAGGAAAAGGTGCTCCATGACATATGACATTAGGTAAATACAAATTAGTACAGCTGTGATATACCACAACACACCTGTTAGAATGGCCAAAATCCAGAACACGGAGACATTAAATATAAGGATGTGGAGCTAAAGGAACTCATTCATTGCAGGTAGGAATACAAAATGGTACAATCACTTTGGAAGGTAATTTGGTGGTTTCTTACAACACTAAACACACTCTTGCCATACTATCCAGCAATCATATTCCTTGATATTTACCCAAAGGAGCTGAACACAGATACACAGAAAAATCTGCACACAGATATGTATATCAACTTTATTCATTCATATGTGCCAAAACTTAGAAAAAATCAAGATGTTCTTCAACAGATGAATGGAAAAATAAACTGTGGTACATTCAGACAATGAAATATTATTTAGTGCTGAAAATTAATGAGCTATCAAGTCATAAAATGAGCTATCAAACCATAAAAAGACAGAGAGGAGTCTTAAATGCATATTACTAAATGAAAAAAGCCAATGTGAAAAGGCCTCCTACTGTATGATTCCAACTATATGACATTTTGGAAAAGGCAAAAGAAGGTAGACAGTAAAAAGACTAGTGGCTGCCAAGGGTTAGTGGGAAGGCATGAACAGGCTGAGTGCAGAAGATTTTTAGGATATGAAGCTGCTCTGTACAATACCATGATGATGAAGATGTATCATCATAACATGTCTGAATCTGTGTAATGTACAACAAGAGTGAGCCCTAATGTAAACTATGAACTTTGGGTGATAAGTATGTGTAAGTGTAGGTTCATCAGTGGTAACAAAAATACCACCTTGGTGGGGGATGTTAACAATGGGGGAGGCTGTGCACATGTGGGGACCGGGGTGTATGGGAAATCTCTGTGTTTGCTGCTCCATTTTTGCTGTGAACCTGAAACTGCTCTAAAAATAAATAAAAATAAAATGAGATGATAGAAATAGATATAAATAATTACAGACAGATACAGACACAGATAGATACAGATATAGATAGATACAGATACAGGTATAGATAAAGATACAGATACAAATACAGATACAGATAGATGATACAGATACAGATAGATACAGATACAAGTATAGATACAGTTAGATGATACAGATACAGATAGATACAGATACAGATGTAGATACAGATACAAATATAGATACAGATACTGACAGATGATACAGATAGATACAGATACAGATATATATATAGATACAGATAGATAAAGATACAGATATAGGTACAGATACAGATACGGATGTAGATACAGATATATACAGATACAGATACAGATATATACAGATACAGATACAGACACAGATGATGCAAAGTGAGTTTAGAACCAACGTCTGTGCCATAAGCATATTATTATGACTGTGTCCACATTAAAGGAAAACGTGCCCTACAGAAAACTTATTGATGCCAATGTAGATATGATGGGTTACCAACAAATAGAATCTATGCTGGACTATCATATTTTACCCTCAGAGGCCAGTGACCAGTACCAAATTAACCTGTTAATTCCCAAAGTAGAATTATGTGACCAGATGGAAAATTCCAATTGAACATCTGTGTTGCAGAAAGAATGGGGCCTTCCACAGCCTGGCTGAAGATGCAGGATAATACCTGTTAGTAGTTGTATCTCAAAATGAGAAAAGTGGCTATTCCCTTTGGATGGAGCTGTGAATCCTGAACTTTTCTTCATCAGCAACTTCTTAAATATCTTTTTCAGTGAATCTCCTGCTTTGGAACACTGCATCTATGACACAAAGCAAAGTAACAACTCATTCATTTTCTCACTTTTTTTCCTTTTATGGGTACATAATATTTTACATATTTATGGGGTACGTGTTTGTTACACATGTATAATGTGTGATGATCAGGTCAGCGTATTTGGGGTATCCATCCTCTTGAGTACTTATCATGTCTATTGTTGATATCATTTTAAGTTCACTCTTACAGTAACTTTGAAATACACAAACTACTGTTGCTAAGTATAATCACCCTGGTCTGCTATCAAACATTGGAACTTATTTATTTCATAACTATATATTTGTACCCAAATTCTCCTTATTCCCTCAATCCCACTCACTCACCTCCTCTTCCCAGTCTCTAGTAGATGTGAGTCTATTTTCTATGTCCATGAGAACATTTTTGACTCCCACATGTGAGTGAGAATATGCAGTATTTGTCTTTCTGTGCCTGGTTTATTTCACTTAACATAATGGCCTCCTCCAGTTCCACCCATGTTGCTGCAAATAACATAATTTCATTTTTTATGGCCAAATAGTACTCCATTGTGTGTATATACCACATCCTATTTATTCATTCATCTGCTGTGGACACTTAGGTTGATTCCATATCTTTGCTATTGTGAATAGTGCTGCAATAAACATGCAAGAGCAGGTCTCACTTTGATACACAGATTTATTTTCCTTTGGATAAATCCCCAGTGGTGGATTGCTGGATCTCATGGTAGTTCTATTTTTAGTTTTTTGAGAAATCTCCATACTATTTTCTATAGTGGTTGTACTAATTTACATTTCTACCAACATTGTATCACTTCCCTTTTCTCCACTTCCTTGCTAGCATCATTACTCTTTGTCTTTTTAATAATAGCCATCTTGACTGCTGTGAGATGCTATATCACTGTGGTTTTGATTTGCCTTTCCCTGAATGATTAGTAATATTGAGCATTTTTTCATAGACCTGTTGGCCATTCATACATCTTCTCTTGAGACATGTTTGTTCCCTTCTTTTGTCCGTTTTTAATGGGATTATTTGTTTTTTCACTATGGTGTTGCTTAGTTCCTTGTATGTTGTGGGTATTAGTCCCCTGGAGGATGTGTAGTTTGCAAACATTTTCTCCCATTCAAGAGGTTGTTTCTTCACTCTTTTGATTGTTTCTTCTGCTGTGAAGCTTTTTAGTTTTATATAGTCCTATCTGTCTACTTGTTTTAACTCTTCTTTAATCTAAGACATGTGCTTGTCAATCAGAGCTGCAGATTATCCTAAAGTGACCACTACTAGCTGAGTTGATACACTTCAGAACAAAAACTAGGCCCTTGATGGCCTCTTCAGCCTTCAGATACCACTTAAGAAAATTCGTTATTCTCCTTTAAAGATTTTGAAGTACTGAAAATAGTTGGAGGCCAGGCGTGGTGGCTCACGACTATAATCTCAAAACTTTGGGAGGCCAAGGCAGGCAAATCACCTGAGGTCAGGAGTTCAAGACCAGCCTGGCCAATATGGTGAAACGCTGTCTCCACTAAAAGTACAAAAATTAGCCAGGCATGCTGGTGGACATCTGTAGTCCCAGCTACTTGGGAGGCTGAGGCAGGAGGATCACTTGAACCCGGGAGGCAGAGGTTGCAGTGAGCCAAGATCACACTACTGCACTCCAGCCTAGGGGATAGGCCAAGACTCCATCTCAAAAAAAAAAAAAGTTGGAAAAATTCCCATCCGTATTTTTAAAGCTCTCTATGAGTTTGAAGATGTCCAGGTTAAGAAATATTGAAATACTTGAGTCAAGAAGGTAGAAAGAGAACCTGTTACTTCAGAAGGATTCAGATGTCCCAAGGAAAATTGATGCATAGTGACACAGTCCGTCCAAGATATGGGTTGACTGTTATCTAGATTCTGGGATATAATACTGTACAGTTATTAGTTATCCAAAAAAAGGCATTTATGGTTGTTAGTGGCAAAGAAATATATGATGTTGTCTCCAAATGTTACTAAAGTATCGTTTGATCCCAGAAGAAAATGGAACAATATTTATAAAATTCTGAAAGAAAAAGTAAAACAAAAAATCGTTTCTTAGCCCATCACAAACAGGTTGTTTTATTAAGAACAAAATAGTATAATTCAGCAAGGTTGGCTAAGGGTTTTAGGATATAATAACAATGTATTGTATGCTTAGAAACCACTAAGAGATATTTTAAATGTTCTTACCACAAAAAAAAAAAGTATGTGGGCAATGCATATGTTAATTAATTTGATTTAGCCATTTAATAATGTATAAATGTTTCAAAACATTATGTTGTACACATTAAATACATGCAATTTTGTCAATTAAAAATAAATAAGTGAGTTTTAGGACATAGTCTGATTACAATAATGGAAGACAGTCATAGATGCTAAAATAGCAGCTCATCTTTCCTGTAGTTTTCGATTGCCTAATATTCAATCTCAAGTACATGGTAAACATGGATTCTTCTTATGGAGATTAATGGAATTTTTTATTTTAGTGAACTTTCCTTACATAAGTTTACCTCCTAAGAGTTTACAACATGATTTCCAATCCGTTGTTTCAACTGATGAGGAATTATAGTCCAAAGTGTACTATGGAGTTCCGAGATTTTGACTCACATGGAGTAGCTTATAGAGCACCCAATCTCCCATTGAACTAGAAAATCTAGATAAAATACACAAAGGGATGTCTTCTAGAAGAATCAGAACATTACCAAAGCAATCAGGATTGAGAGGCCATTACCCCGGAAGGAAGGGAAGGGATATGAAAGTTAGCCCAACATTACGTCTACTAATTATCCCCTTGGAGGATTTACCAGTCCTCCTTGGCTACAAAGAGCAAGAGGCCTGAGATGGCATATTTAATTTTTCCTTAATTTCACAGGGCTAAGAACATAAAAATTGGAATTCAGGACTGCCACTCTCGCTAAACATAAACAGCCAAGTTTCCAGAGAGTAGGAGTCACAGACATACATCTGGCACTCTGCACCCATTTTCTCCTTGAGACATTTACTGATTCCAGAGCTTTCTGGGGCTAGAGTCCCTGAAGCCAAGCAAAAAGAGGAAGAAAAGCTGAAGGGAGGTTTTGGCTATCTTACCATGCTAGGAATACAAAAATTAAAGTTCAGTGCTCACCAATGAAGCAATACACTGGTAAATGTTCAGGCTTTCAGTTGAGATGCCTGAAGGACAAACCAGAGATAGAATCAGCCTTACAAACAGTGAAACCCAGACAAGAGTCAGCTCAGTTCTGGATTGATTCAAATTGGTATGTTTACACTCTCACTGTCATGCAGAAGAAGATAATCACTGAAAGCTTCTACAATTTTTCAGAGAGTATGCCTGGTATAAAATTTAAAAATTATCAAGCACAGAAGGAAAGAAAACCAAGAGGGGGGGATAGAAGTCATACAAATAGGAACATCTCCATAGATTTAAGGTTATCAGACATTGACTAAAATAACTATGGTTAGCATGTTCAGGAAAATAGGCAAGACGAAGTTCTCCCAAGAATATTTTTTAAGAATAAAATGTAATTCTAGATCTGAAAAAATTTAATGGCGGAAATTGTATACTCAATAGAAGTGTTTAGTAGCAAATTAAACACAGCTTTAAAAAATAAGTAAATTGGAAATTAAAACAGGAGTCAATTCACTTAAAATATAACAGAGAAGAAAATATATGAAAAATACAGAAGAAAATGTAAGGGGAACATGTGGTACAGTAAAAATGTTTAATATACTACTGATTAAAGATAATGAAGAGAAGAAAGAGGGAAAGGAGCATGAGTAATATTTGAAGAGATAATGTCCAGTAATAATTCAAGAAAAGAATTTGCCAACACAATATCATAAATGGGAAAAAGATTTCCAACTGAAAATCAAGAAACTCTGCAAATGTTAGGCATAATAAATATGAAGAAACTACAACTCAGAATATGAGCGCCTAACTGCTATAACAAAGAGAAGAGTGCCTTAAAAAATCCAGAAAAGAAAAGAAGTATTACCTTAAAGGTAGCAATGGGTGGACTGACAGCTGACTTCTGCAAAGAACTGATGGAAGCCAGGAAAAAATAGAAAGCTATGAACAACAATTGAGTCAAAGAAGAAATTAAAACATAAATTTTAAAATATCTTGAGACAAATGAAAATGGAAACACAACGTACCAAAACTTATGAGATGTAGCAAAAGCAGTTCTAAAAAGGAAGTTTATAGCAATAAATGCCTATAACAAAAAGAAAACAATATAAATAACTTAATATTACACCTCAAGGAACTAGAAGAAAAAGAAGCTCACAGGAAGGAAATATTAAAGATCAGAGCAAAAATAAAAGAGACTATTCAAAAATAATTCAAAAGATCAAAAGAACTGAATTGTTCTTTTTTGAAAAAAAAATTGGTAAACCTTCAACTAGACTAAGGGAAAAATGAGGACTCAAAGTCAGAACTGAAAGAGGAGACATTAAAACCATTACCACAGAAATACAAAGAATTATAAGATTACTATGGACAATTGTACATCAACAAATGAGAATCTAGAATTGAGAAAATTCTTAGAAACATACAATCTACCAAGACTAAATCATTAAGAAACAGAAAATCTGAACAGACCAATGAGTAAGGAAATTGAATCATTAATAAAAAGTCTCCCAACAAAGAAAATCCCAGGACCAGATAGATTCACTGCTGAATTCTACAAAACATTTAAAGAACAACTAATACCAAACTCTACCACAAAATTAAGGAGGAAGTACTTCCAAATTCATTTTAAAAGTCCAGCATTACCCTAATACCAAAGCCAGGCAAGGACACTACAAGAAAACAAAATTGTAGGCCAATGTCCCTGATGACCATAGATGCAAAAATCTTCCAGAAAATATTAGCAACCTGAATTCAACAGTGCATTTAAAGAATTATTCACCATAATTAAGTGGGATTTATTCGTGGGATACAAAGATGGTTCAACATATGCAAATCAATGAATGTGAAATAGCCCATTAACAGAATAAAGGACAAAATCTATATGATTATTTCAGTAGATGCAGATTTGGCAAAATTCAGCATTATGTTATGGTAAAAATTCTCAGCAAATTAGTTATAGAAGGAATGAACCTCAACACACAAAAAAAGGCCACATGTCACAAGCTCAGAGTTCACACAATACTCAGTGGTAAAATTTGAAAGCTTTGTCTCTAAGATCAAGAATAAAACAAAGACGCCCATTCTCACCACTCCTTACCAACATAGTACTAGAAATCCTAGCCAGAGCAATAGGCAAATAAAAGACGTCCAAATCACAAAGGAAAAAGTGAAATTGTCTCTGTTTGCAGATGGCGTAATTTTATGTACAGAAAATGCTAAACATGAGAAAAAATTGTTAAAACTAATAAATTCAGTAAAGTTGTAGAACACAAGATCAGCATATAAAACTCGGTAACATTTCTTTATAATAACAACAACCTATTCAAAAAAATCAAAACAATCCTGTTTACATTAGCTACAAAAAATTTAATTGCTTGTGAATAAATTAACCTAAGGAGGTGAAAGATCCGTATGATGAAAACTACAAAACATTGATAAAATACATTGAAGGAAACACAAATAAATGGAAAGACATCCTGTGTTCATAAACTGGAAGAAGGAATATTATTGATATGTGCATAACACCCAAAGCAACCTACAGATTCAATGCAATCTCTGTCAAAACTCCAATGACATTTTTACAGAAGTAGAAAGAAGTCCTAAGATGTGTATGGAACCACAAAATACCCCAAGTAGCCAAGGCAATCTTGGGCCAAAAAACAAAGCTGGAAGCAACATGCCAACTGATTTTAAAATAGGATACAAAGCTATAGCAATCAAAACATCATGGTACTGGCATTAAAATAGGCACATAAACCAATGGAACAGAAATGAGAGGCCAAGAATAAATTCACACATTTATAGATTTGGTCAACAAATATTTATTTATAAATAATTGAATAAATATAAATATTTATATAGGTCAATTGATTTTTGACAAAGGTGCCAAGAACACACAATGGGGAAAGAACAAACACTTCAATAAATGGTGTTGGAACAATTGCATATCCACAAGCACAAGGATGAAATTTGACTCCGATCTTGAAAACAGCTTTGCAAAGATTATGACAGTGACTGGAGTCTAGCAAGGCTGACTCTGTCTTGCTTCTAACAAATGATCCAGCAACCCCACTACTTGGTATAGATCCAAAGTAAGTGAAATCAGTACATTGAAGAGATATCTGGACTCCCATGCCCATTGTGTTCATTGCAGCATTATCCACAATCACTAAGATATGGAATCAACAGAAGCATCTATCAACAGAGGAATGAATAAAGAAAACGTGGGATATATACACAATGGAATAGCATTCAGCCTGAAGAAGAAAATCCTGCCATCTGTGACAACTTGGATGAACCTGGAGGACACTATGTTAAGTGAAATAAGCCAGGCACAGAAAGACAAATATAGTGTGATGTCACTTCTACATGGAATCCAAACAAGTTGAATTCATAGAAGCAGAAGGTAGAATAGTGGTTGCCAAGGGATGAGTGAGAAAGAAAGACAGGTTGGGAGATAATCAAAGTATACAGAATTTCAGTTAGACAGGAATTATTTCATGGTATCTATTGTGTAACACAATAACTATAGTTAATAACAATGTACTATATACTTTAAAGTTGCTAAGAGATTAGATTTTAAGTGTTCTCTCCACAAAAAAAGCATGTGAAATAATGCATATGTTATTTAGCAAAATGCAGCAATTTCACAATGTATACATATTTCAAAACATAAATGTACACCATAAATATATACAATTTTGTCAATTAAAAATTGAAAAATTCTAGAATGAATAATAAGTAAAATTTACACTTTGATTTTGAATTACAACAAAAAACTAGTAAGTAAAAAAGAAGATAGAAAGTTAAATATAAATGTCAGAAAGAATTATCAAACTAGACTTTATAACCACTGAAAATAACTTTTAAGAGATTGGGCCACTGCACAAAGCAGGACTCTGTCAAAGAAAAATAAAAAGAGTGGAAAGTAGGTTCCACTTGCGATAAAGATGGAGTAACAGAAACTGAATTTACCTTCTGGCCTTAAAAATTAAAAACAAAACAAAACCCAAAATTTGTTTCAAGCAAGGTATTTTAGACACTGGACAACAGGCAGCTCGGGACAATGATTCCCAAGTGGATACAAACAAATGAGGCGACCCCTACAGTAGCTTAAGACAGAGATTGTCAGAGTGAATTTAAAAATATAAGCCAATACTTATCTATACTCTATCTCAAAGAACCAAACTTTATATAAATGATAGCCAAGGAAAATTATAAATTATTTTGAACTGAATGAAAATGAAAATCTTTTGAACTAAATAGACAATATACTAAATGTGTGGGATACCACTAAAGCAGGTATTAAAGGAAAATTTGTAGCATTACATTCTAGCACACGAAAGAAGAAATGTCTGAAATTAATAACCTAAGCTTACACTCTACAAAGCTTTGAAAGCTTTGTCTCTAAGACCAAGCTTCCACCCAAAAAAGTTTTGAAAACTTCGTCTCTAAGATCAAGCTTCCACTCTAAAAGGTTTTGAAAACTTTGTCTCTAAGATCAAGCTTCCACTCTAAGCTTAGTTTATTAATTTGAGGTTACTTCCTGGAGAGTTTCCAGGTCATACTGCAAGAAAGGGAAATCCAAAGAGAGCTCGGTGAGCTCCCTGAGTTAAGGAGACAAAATTTTCAAGTTAAACAAAGAGGCCAGAATCCACAGGGCAGGATACAGAATAAAACATTTCTGCACAAAGAGAGTTCTGGAGATCTGGAGAGAGTTCTCCTCAATTCTTCATCTTAGCACTGATCAGCATATTTGTGTGAGGAAAATGCACAAAGCCAGGAAAAATCCAGAAAGGATCACATTTAAAAATAATAAAGATCACATATAGCTAGAAATAATTCACCTTCACAGCAGCCAAAGTGGAGAAGCTTCAAAACACACAGGGCTTTGGGTAGAGCACTCAGAAGGTATTGCCTTGGTATTGGAGCTATAGGAGCCCTAGACTAAAGGCTGCTCCTGCCCAGTCTAACAAAGGTTAAGGGTAAGGATATGAAAACAGCAATTATTAGTATGTTGCATCATTCAAGAAGACAAAACAATGCATGAGTATGTTAAGGAGAGACCTGGAAGATATTTTTTAGACTGAAGTAGAAAAATAAATACACTATCCAAAACAAAACACAGAAAAATAAAGACTGAAAAAACTTACATTGCAGTGTGGGAAAACTCTAAGTGGACTCATATTGGCGGCCCAGAAAGAATAAGGGCAGAGAAATATTTGAAGACATAGTGGCTGAAACTTTTCCAAATTTCATGAAAATTGTGAACCTGTAGATTAAATGAATTCAACAAAACCCAAGCACAATAGGTATGAGGAGCACTATAACGAGATCTAATATAATCAAGTTGCTTAAAGCAGTGATAAAGAGATAATCTTAAAATCATCCAGAGAGCAAAAAATACATTATATACAGAGAAATAAATAGAATGATAGCAGTTATGCTCAAAAGCATGCAAAAATAAAATACAGAATATAACCATTAAATATATATGTCAGAAAATAGTACATCTTTAAGTCACTAAAAGAGAAAGTCTAACCTACAGTTTTATACCCAGTAAAGCTATTTTGGGTAAATAAAGGTGAAATAAAGGTCTTTCAGACAAAGAAAATCTGAAAGAATTTATCATCAGAAGACTAGTATCATAAGAAATGTTAAAGAGAAAATTCTTCAGGAAAAAAAACCTGATACCAGATAGAAAACAGAATCTACACAAAGGAATTAAGATGGGAAGGTTATGTAGGAGGATGAAAATTAAAAACTTTTAAAAAGTTTTGCAAATCTTTTTAGAAGATAATTAATTGTTTAAAACAAAATAATAACAATGTATTATGGAGTTCATAACATATGCAAAATGTTATCAGAGTAAAATATATTATGACCATAGCAAAGAGACTTGGAAAGGAAGAAACAGAAGTGATTGTGTAAGGTTCCTTGCCATAAGAAAAGTGCTATAATATCATGTAAGGCAGAGCATGATAAGTTACAGATATAGTCTGTAAACCCTAAAGCAGCCACAAAAATAGCACAACAAAGTGTTATAGCTAATAAGTTAACAAAGGAGATGAAATTGAATCATGAAACATTCAATTACTACAAATAAAGAAAAAGAGGAGAATGGGAAGAGAACAAAGAAACTAATAGAAAATAATTATCAAGATGGTAAAATAACATGACTGTGTTAATAATCACATTACTCATAAATGGCCTAAACACTCCAATTAGAAGGCAGAGATTGTCAAGATAGATTAAAAATATAAAAAATACACATCTACACTCTATCTCAAAGTATCATACTTTATGTAAGAAACAAATGGGTTAAAAGTTAAAAGATGGTCAAGGGAAGTTATAAAATATTTTGAATTGAATAAAAATGAAAATCTTTTGAACTGAATTAACAATATTTTAACATGTATGGGATACCACTAAATCAAGTATTAGAAGAAAATATATAACATTAAATGCTAATACAGAAAATAAGAAATGTCTGTAATTAGTAATATAAGCTTTCACTCTAAGAAATTAGAAAAAAAAAAACAAAAACAAATTAAACCAAAGGCAAAGAGAAGAAAAGAAATAACAAGTGCGGAAATAAATGGAATTAAAAACAGAAAAATAATCCAGAAAAAATTAACAGAACCAAACTGGTTTTTTGAAGATATCAATAAAGCCAATAAACCTCTAGCCAGATGTACTAAGAATAAAAGAGGGAGAAAGAGAGGAAGAGAAAGAGAATCTCCTGTATCCGGAATAAGAAGCAACATCACTACAGACCCTGCAGACATCATAATAATAATAACAATAAAGATTAGCCTGTGAGTAACCTATGTCTGAATCCACAAGGAGCTAGTCAATAGTTTAGATTCCTAGGGCCCATCCCAATCATAATGAATAAAAATTTCAGGGCTAATCAGAAGAAAGGGACATAATAATAATAGGGTTTGGCATTTTTGCAAACACTCCAGATGACTGATGCAAAGTTGAGCTCAAGGTGCACTGCCTTAGACTAAATACAGTCAACTAGTCTCCAAGATTCATGACTAGGAAAATAAAAAAATAGGTCATGCTCTACTGACTTCCATGTGAAGTCTAGATCTGCACTGTCTAGAAACAACCTGACAGATAAAGGGGAAGCTGATGTGACCAACAGTGACATATCCATGCATTTAAGATTCTCTCCATTTTCTCTTTACAAGGTATGTATGTTGAAAGTGAAGCTGAAATTGGTGGCACCATCCTGTGCACATATTCCAAGAAGCAAAAGACTAAAATTATCTGCCACAATAAAATAGAATACCACAATGATACATTTTGGTATCTGTCCACAAAACCTTCTTCGGGTTCTGCCTGATTTCTAGATTTCTAACTGTAACATAAACCCCTTTTCCTGGAAAACAATTGAAAGCAAGGAAGTTAAAACAATATTATGTGGGGCAAAATATAAGTCTGCTTGATATCTTTTAAGTAAATCACATACATACGTATTTGACTCTCATTAGTGACAAATGATTCTTAAAACTTAGAAAGATGCTTTAGCTAATCACGATGCCCTCACTGCAAGCTCACAGCAGCCAAAGATTGGCTTATCTGCTGCGCAGAGAAGGATATTCTCCGGTCACAGCCCACTCCTCAAACCCCAGGGCTTCCCAGTGGCCCAGGCCGACCAGCATACTGGCATGATACAGCCTGTTACATACTGTTTAAATAAAGATTTGCAAGGAAAATAAATTCATGGCAACATTCATTATTGATCATTCTCAAAACTGTCTGGAGAATTCCCCCAGAGGGCTTAGGGAAGAAATTAAACATTGTTTTCCTGAGTTGTTTCCTGCTGTTTTTCCACTTCATTGGTTTTGCTCCCGTAATTGTGTGTGATCCTATAGCCACAAATTTTAATATGCCTGAATTATTTCATACAACTTCTGGATCACATGTCAATAATTTGGGTGTGAATAACTATAATAATAATGATGTTAATAATAATCACTGTGATAAGAAAAGATCCTTAGACTTCCCTGTTTACTGTTATCTCTTAACTCTTTAATTACTTTTTGTCTGACCTAAATCTATGGCATCAAAATCTGCAAGTAATAAATTCCAAGTTATTTATAGTCTCACTTGCCCACCCTTGACCACTGTCTCTTTCCTGGAGCTCATTCCCCCTTTCTTCCTCCTACTATTGGTCTCTTATGGTTTTCCTTCTATTTCTCTGACCTTCTAGATCCTCTTCACCATTTTTATAAGTTCAGAAATTTGGACTTTTTTTTTTTTCGAGACAGAGTCTTGCTCTGTTGCCCAGGCTGCAGTGCAGTGGCACAATCTTGGCTCACTGCAACCTCCACCTCCTGGGTTCAAGCGATGCTCCTGCCTAGGCCTCCCTAGCAGCTGGGATTACAGGCATGTGCTACCACGCCCAACTAATTTTTGTATTTTTAGTAGAGACAGGGTTTCACCATGTTGTCCAGGCTGGCCTTGAACTCATGACTTCAAGTGATGTGCCCACCTCAGCCTCCCAAAGTGCTGGAATTACAGGCATGAGCCACCATGCCCAGCCCATTTCTCAGAATTCTAATCAGTGTTTTCTCATGTCACTTCAAACACTCTCCTTAGCCTCTCACCTCCTTGCCTAGCTTCAAACATCATCAGTCTACATATCCAGAATTCACATCTTTGATGCAAGACTCCAGGTGTCATGCCTTCACAGCTCAGTTAACCATCTGGTGTCACCTCCCACTACTGTCTCATGTGCCCTATGCTCCCAACCAACTCCTCTGCTCACGGCTCAGCCTGCTTTCCCGGTGCCTTTTTATACCCACAGCTTTGACTTCCTGGTCCTTCTTCCTAAAACTCTTTGAAAAATCATATCCAGCAGTATATCAAAAGCAGCAAATGATCCATTATCAAGTTTGTTTAATTCAGGGAAAGTAAGAGTGGTTCAACATTAGCAAATATAATTTTAATATAATTTAAGATATCAAATATGACAAAGGAACCAATATATCTATTGTTGAGGAAAGAAAATTTGAAAACATTCAATCGTCATTCCTGATTTTTAAATGTATAGAATACTGAAAATAAAATGCTAACTTCTTTACATGATTTAAAGAAAAAAAAAACCTGTCTCGAACCAATCATCACTCATTATACTCGGAATAAAACATTTGCGACGTCCCTTCAAAGGGAAAATCTTTATAAGAATGTTCATTATCACCACCATTATTTAATATTTCTCTGAAGTTCTATCTAAAGCAGTGAGACAATAAAATTATGTACAAAATATAAATTTAGGAAAGAAAAATCAGGGGTTGATATTTATATATTTTATGATTATTTCCCTTAAAAAATTATCTGAAAATCTAGTAGAGCTAATAATAGAATTTAATAAGGTGTCCAAATAATAAATATTATAAATGAATCACTTTCGTGAATAAAACAAAGATCAGTTAGAAAATATAACCAACAACCTATGAGAATGACCAGGATCAGTTGGGGTAAAAAGAAAATTCCAGACAGAAATACTCTGTCTATCTATCTATCTATCTATCTATCATCTTACCTATGTCTGAATCCATCCACCCATCCATCTGTCTGTCTATCTGTCTACCTATATACACACAGCTAACCCTTGAAAAATGCAGTGGTTAGGGAGAACCCTAACCACTCAATCAAAATCCACTTTTAACTTTCAACTCCCCCAAAACTTACTTAACTCCTACTACCCTCATTAATCTATCTATCTATCCACCCATCCACCCATCCATCCATCTATCCATCTATATCTATATATCTATATCCATATCTGTATCTATGTGTATAGATAGATATACACACACACATAGCTGATCCTGGAATAATGCAGAAGTCAGGGGACCAACCTCTCACACAGTTGAAAATCCACATTTAACTTTCGCCTCCCTGAAAACTTAACTACTGATAGCCTGTTAACCCAAAGCCTTACCAATAACATAAACAGTCATTATTTTAACAGATTGTCTAGTATCTACATATATTTTAGGCATTCATGACCTACCTAACTTTTTCTTATTTTTTTCAATATTTCTGGACTACATGGCTCACCTGTGGGTTTCTTTTTCAAATTGTTGCAAATCTCCCCTACATTTTTCATTAATTATTGAAAAAAGAATCCATTTATAAATGCACCCATGAAGTTCAAACCCATGTTGTTCAGGGTTCAATTGTATGTGTGTGTGTATGTATATACATATATCCATCGCATATACTCAGATAGAAAGATATTCATGTCAAGATTATTTCTCTATATATTCATTTGACTCATGACTATAAAATTTTTTCGAAAATACAATAAATAGTAAAGGATTTTCACAAAAGTTCTTCCAATAAGTTAGTTTATTCTGATGAGAATAAAATAACAGCTTTATGTTGGATGAAAAGTTTAAGGCCAATGAATTATGCACTTTAGAAAGGTGAATTTATGATATGTTAATTATATCTCAATAAAAAATTTTAAAATTAAAAAACTACATGTACTACCTCTAAAGAGGTGACTGCTTATTCTCACATGGCATTCTGCTTACCCATGCATAGGGCAGCACAGACATAGACACATACAGCTCTAAGTATGTGAACCAACTCAACACAGCTTCCCAACTTGGTACTGGCAATAATGAGATCTTCACCTTCCATGCAGTTCCCCATGGTACCTGGTAGAATTCCACTTTATACCTTTATATAAGAATCTCACTTTATAACTCATCCTTCGACATCATATATGGCCACGTGCCATGCTCATTCGTGTGTGAAAGTGCACGTAGTACGATGATTTTTTGTACCCTGTAGTGCCTTCTTTATGCCTCTCCGATTCTGTTTTGAGGAAACAGAAGCTCTGAGAAGGCAAGGGGATTGCCCAAGTTCACAAGAATAGCAACTTCCAGACCTGGGACTTGAACCTAGGTCTCTAGATTGCATGCCACGATTGAGGCAGCCCTACGGCCCTGGGCATGCGGCTTCTCTTCTTCCTACATGAAAGCCCTCCTTACAAGCCTTCCTTGTACCCTATGGCTCCAGGATCTAGCCTCTTCACCTCCCCAGAGTCAGAGTTACCACGGTGCAGAGGGGCACCAGTGGGCCTCGGGCTATGCTGCTCCCACTTCCCACTTTCCAGTGGCACTCACCAGAGACACCCAGTGGTAAGAATTAACTGGGGAATGGCCCCGCCCCTGCTCAGGCCAGCTAAACAGAAGCATTGAGAGCAGCAAAAAGAGAGCCTTCTCTCTGAAGACCCTGTAGGCCCTTCCAACGAGGCCAGTTTGGGAAGGAGTGCATCCCCTTACTGGACCTTCACAGCCACGCTCTCGACATTGGCTCCAGAGAATCCATGACTGGGAAAACTCATGAAAGCCTGGACAACAGTCAGAGAAATCTAGCCACGTGATTCTGAACACGAATTCAATTTCCAGAGATTATTTCTAGGGGGTGTAAGAACCTGAGGCGCACCCCGAGGAGGCTAGTAGTGAGTGATGTCAGACTTCTGAAAGTTCTATGTAAAGCAATGAGACAATAAAAGTAAGCACAAAATAGAAATTTAATAGAGAAGAAAAAAGTGTTCATTATGTACATATTTTATGATTGTCTTCCTAAAAAATTATCTGAACATCAATTAGGGCTAATAATAGAATTTAATGAGGTGGCCATATAATAAACATTAAAAATTAATCACCTTTGTGAAGTAAAGCAATGACCAGTTAGAAAATATAACCAACAACATAGGACGACCAGGAGGAGTTAGGGTAAAAACAAAAATTCCCAACACAAACGCACTTACTATCTATCTATCCATCTGTCCGTCTGTCCATCCATCCATCCATCCATCCAATTATCTGTCTGTCCATCCATCCATACATCTATCTATCTATCTATCTATCTATCTATCTATCTATCTATCTGCCCAACCATCCATCCATCCAACCATCCATCCATCCATCCATCCATCCATCCATCCATCCAACCATCCGTCCATCCATCTATCTATCTATCCACCCATCCATCCGTCCATCTAGCTATTCATCTATCTATCTATCTATCTATCATCATCTATCTACATCATCTATCTATGCATTCATCCATCTGTTCATCCATCCATCTGTCTATCTATCTGTCTACCTATATACACACAGCTAACCCTTGAAAAATGGAGTGGTTAGGGAGGACCACCCCTCACTCAGTCAAAAATCCCCACTTTTAACTTTCGACTCCCCAAAAACTTAACTCCTAATACCATCATTAACAAATAAAAGCAAGCAAATGTGAACAAAGTAACGTTTGGGGGCATATCTAACTAGCAAAGATGTCAACAGTACCCAGGATTGATCAGAGCACAGGAAATGGACACTCTGAAGGGAAATAAAAGTGCAGGCAAACTTTCTGCAGTGATCCCATTGTTGCTCTCCCAGGAATGCGTCCTTAGGAACGGTCGCATGTGTGCAGAACTGAATTTCCAAGCCCGTCTAGTGTTGCAGTATTTACAGTTGCAAAAAGCCACAAACAATCTAGGTATCTAACAGAAGGGGCTGATGTGACTAAACTAGTGGGTGGATTAATAGAAAAAAAAAACTGTATAACTATTTTTCTTCATGTGGACCTGTGTTCATGGATTCAGAAAAATATCTGTAATATAAAATTAAGGGAGAGAAGAAGGCTGTAAACAGCACATGCGTGAGCCCTTTTTGTTTTAATTAATAATTACATATATAATATATATGCTTATATTATATTATATTATATATATATTTATGTATTTGTTCTTGGAAACAAAGATGCCAATGAATGAATACCAAATTACTAACAATGGTTATCTTGGAATTTATTTTCTTTTCTCTTATTCATTCTTTCTCTCTCTAGGTTTTTCTTTTCTTTTTTGCATGTCTGTGTTTCCTTTCTATGATTATTTTTATATTTATAAAAATATGTAAATATTTTTACATATATGTATATCAGATGAGCTTTCCAGAACCTTCTGCCACTCTCAGGAAAGAGCACACTGACCAAGAGCGGGCACAGGTGGAAAGTGAAGGCTCAGAGCATTGCTCTTAAGACTTGTCCTGGGAGGCTCCTGGTCTCCTCTCCAGCTTCCTGCTCACAGAGAGGCGAGGCTGGCTCAGGCCCCGACGGTGACGCTGACGACGGCGACAGGGAGGTGTGCGAAGCCGGGCGCGAGCTGTGCCAGCTCTCGCTAATCCTCTGCAGTATGGTTCGCTGCTAATTTGTCATGGCACATATTTGCCTTATGTCTAATTAGCATCAAATTGCAAACTGCTATTTGCTAACAATTTGTTGCATCAATCTGCTTGAAAATCTATAGTTTAGAATTGGATTGCAACTTATCCTGTCTATCAAAATTCTAGTTCACACATACACAAAATAACTTCCCCTTCCCGCCAAAAACGTCGCAATGTTTGCAGTGGCACAAAAGAAGAGCGATGTGTTTTTTTTTTTCCCCAAAAGAAAGAATAACTATAGGGTGTCTCATTTTGAATGTCCTGGCTTTGGTTTCCCATGGCCTGGGAAAAGAGCTGGAATAGTGCTCACACTCAAAAAGGATGCCCATCCAGGCCTTTCTCAGGGACTTTCCAGGAAAGTCAAGACACAAAAAAGGCCCAGAAGCCCAGTCTCCTCAAGTCCCAGAAATAGAACTCCCAGGCCAAACTCTGCAAAGAACAAGCCTGTACCTGCTGAGGGACACAACCTCACCCCAGGGTTTTGCCTGCATTCGCTCACATAATGCTAGCAACCTCCTAAGGAAGTAGAGGTTAACATTTTTCTTATTTACAAATTATGAAACTCAAGTTGAAAGGCTAAATCACTCAAGGTCACATGTGTGGCAAGTGGCAGCACAATAATTGAAGCTGAACCATGACGTTTCATTGCTAAGGTGACCCTCTAAATATCAAAAAATAGGCACTAGGAATAACGATGATATAAAAATTATAAAATGAGATATAAATAAAAATAATAGAAAATGAATGAAATAAAAAGAAAATAATAATTAATCATTGCATTTCACTTGATAGTTTGGCCTTATGGAGACATCATCTAGTTGGATGTTGAAGATTTTGGTTTGGCAACATGCCCTGTGGACAGATGGAAGACTCCAGGCCTCACATGCCCATAGCCTCCTCGTGGTCTCAAAAGCTACCTCCTGTGGTCCATCTAGAAGGAAGAATTGAGATAACCTGCCTCACAGTGGGACGATGCCTATGGGTTCCAAGGAGAGTCAAAAGGTGACATTGGGTTGAGACATCCCTTCTTTCCTGTTTCTTGGGCAAGGAGAGACATGTTTCCAACAGATGGAAGTTGGAGCTCCATTGCGGAGCACAGGCACAGAATTTGTGACATTCTCAGCCCAGTAGCTAGTTGACTAAAGATGTGCCATCCATTAAAACTCATTGGCCTCACAAGTGGTGACCAAGGGGCAAGAGGCTTTCATGGTGTCCACTCCAGTTCTCCTTGGCATCCCCAAAGAACGACTTTGCTTTGAAAAACAATTCATAAAATCATTATTATTATTATAAATATTCAAAACCTGGCTGAACACAGTGGCTCATGCCTGTAATCCCAGCACTTTGGGAGGCCCAGGTACGCAGATCACTTGAGGTCAGGAGTTCGCGACCAGCCCGGCCAACATAGTGAAATCCCATCTCTACCAAACATACAAAAATAAAATAAAATTAGCCAGGCATGGTGACACAAGCCTATAATCCCACATACTTGGGTGGCTGAAGCAGGAGAATTGCTTGAACCTGAGAGGTGGAGGTTGCAGTGAGCCAAGATTGCACCACTGCACTCCAGACTTGGTGACAAAGTGAGACTCCGTCTCAAAAAAAAAAAAAAAAAAAAAAAACAAAAAAAAACCTCTCCTTTTGTAGCTTCTCCTAATAATTCTTTGGGCTGGAAATAAAAGATTATCTAAGAGCACCTTCAAAAAACGACCTAGAGAAATCACAAGGAAAATTTAAAAAGCAGTTGTCTTCCCCACACCCACGAACATGGTCAGGGGCCATGAGTTTGATATGCAGGACTGATATTCCTGAGAAAGATGTTTGTGGAGTGCCTGCTGGCTGTCACAACCTGTGTTAGGTGCTGAGGACATGGAAAAGAGTAGGGTGAACCAAGCCATCACAGAACACAGGACACAGAAGCATGAGGAAACTCAGGGCCCTAAGATGAGTTCTTGATAAGGACAAAGTCTGGTGAATGCACATCAGTCTAGACACAGACAAACAGAGAAGGCTTCCTAGAGGAAAAGATGCCTGAGCTAAAACACAAGGACAGGTGCATGGGATGAAAGGATCCTTCCAGGCTGAGTGATGCACATGTGCATGCCATTCCCAAGGAACTGAAGCATCTGTGAGTTGCAGAGGCCAACCCCTGGACAAGCAGTGTCAAGGTTGAGACCAGGGTCCCCAGACTGTCTTCTGCCAGTTGAGGAATCCCTTCTAAAAAGCAGGGTCTTAGGATGCCTGCAAAAGACATCCTTTCTCATCTCCCTTGAGGATAAATCAGTCTCTCTGTTGAGCTCACTGGAGGAGTCAAGCAAAAGGAAGGAAGATTCTAAGCCAACTCAGCAAGACACAGGAAGCAGGTTAAGAAACTTTCTTCACATGTGTTCTTGGAATGACTCTTTCACATAATAAGATGTTCAGTGAGGTTTGCCCCATGCCAGATGCAAATAGAAATGATGCTCCCAGCCTCTGTCCAGATGCACGTTTCTCTGTATTTTGACTGGAAAGAGGCCAGACACTGCATAGATCTGTAACCAACAAGGAAGCAAACCAAAAGGTGCCCAGGAAAAACAAATAATCCCCAAACAGTTGCCTCCAGAAGGAAGAAGGAAGTTCATGCTGAAGAACTGTGCTTAGGGCTTGTGTGTTCAAGCCAGTCAATGGGGCAGATAAACCTTCAGCCTCCCCCCACCACACATGGACATACAAGCTCAGGAACTAGGACAGGTGGGGAACTTGGGATTTTGAGGCAGCCAGGGAGGGTGATCAGAAGAGCTGTCCAGAGGCTAGACACAGCGGTCTCCCCAGGACAACAGGGTCACCCTTGCTCAGAGCGTGCTGTGTAAAATCCATACCGTAAGACTTCCCTCGCCAGCACAGCAGAGTGACAGCACCAGCCAGCAAGCCCGAGACATGGCCACACTGACCTGGCATCCTAGAACACAAAGCCAGTATGTCCTTTAATCAACGTCTGAGTAATCTGTTTGGATTCAGTTTAAGTTAGATATTGTATTAGCCCGTTCTCTCACTACTATGAAGGAATACCTGAGACTGGATCAACTGTAAAGAAAAGAGGTTTAATTGGCTCATGGTTCCAGAGGCTGTACAGGAAGCATGGTGCCAGCATCAGCTCAGCTCCTGGAGAGGCCTCAGAAACCTTACAGTCATGGTGGAAGGCAAAGGGGGAGCCAACGGTTCATGTGGCCAAAGCAGGGGGAAGAGAGAGAGGAGGCAGGTGCTACACACTTTTATTTTTTTTCCAAGACAGAGTCTTGCTCTGTTGCCCAGGATGGAGTGCAGTGGCACTATCTCGGCTCACTGCAACCTCCGCCTCCCGAGTTCAATCAATTCTCCTGCCTAAGCCTCCCAAGCACCTAGTATTACAGGTATGCACCACCAGGCCCAGCTAATTTCTGTATTTTTAGTAGAGACAGGGTTTCACCATGTTGGCCAGGCAGGTCTCAAACTCCTGACCTTGTGATCCACCTGCCTTGGCCTCCCAAAGTGCTGGGATTACACTTCTAAACAACCACATCTTGTCATGAGAGCAGCATTAGGAGATGGTGTTAAACCATTAGAAACCACCCCCATGATCAAATCACCCCCAACCTGGTGCCACCTCCAACATTGGGGATAATGATTGAACATGATATTTGGGTGGGGACACAGAGACAAATCATATCAGGCATCCAAAAACAGCATTCCTTAGAAGCCAGAGGTACTCCAGCCTGGGCAACAGGGTGAGACCCCATCTCTACAAAAAACTAAAATAAATTAGCCAGGTGTCATGGTGCGCACCTGTAGTTTCAGCTACTTGGGAGGCTGAGGTGGGAGGATCTCTTGAGCCCAGGAGTTTGAGGCTGCAGTGAGTTGTGGTCATGCCTCTGCTCTCCAGCCTAGGCCACAGAGTGAGATCCCGTCTCTAAAAGAAGAAGAAGAAAGCCAGAGATACAAGACTTTCAATGACCCATTAGCCCACCTGTAGGATCTGCTATATGCCTCCAGATCCCAGCAGAGGACTGAGAGGCAGATAATCTCCCGGTATTTGTGTGTGCCACTTTTGTGTGAGCAAAGACCCAAGGTTGCAACAACAGTAGGTGTGTACACAAAAAAGGACCAGGTCCATACTGGTGCATACTCTCCTTATGGTATTAAAAAGGAACATGCTGAATCCTAGACAGAAAGGGAGAAGCCCCCCAGAACTTCCTCCAGTAGGGCCAGCCTGTGTCAGGGGCCAGCCCAGCATCTCTGCATCTCATGGCATGCCCCACAGGGGGACCACCTTTGTGCCTCCCTATTGCCAGTAAAGCACACTGATCTTTAACCTTTTCAGCAACTGCAAGACATCTCTGGGACCTCCACACAGCTCCTGTCAAAATGTCGGGCTGCTAACTATAAACTTTATTTTGATGTCTTGCTTTTCGGGAATAATTACTTTGTACCTAAAATGTTAGCCTATTTACTGCTTGTGCAAAAAGATGACAATAAAATCAATGTTGCACAATTCCCCAAAGTGCATCAAAGTCTTTTACAATGTTAATGGACTGGCGGGTCTGAGAGGTGTGAGCTCATGTTGGCCTGCATGGGCCCCCAGCTCTAGCAGGAGAACAGTTCTCTCCTCATCAACCTGCAAGCCCTTGTCTGCCAAATGTATTCATTCTAGAGAGTTGGCTCAGTCCCTGGGGTGAGAGAATGGGTGAAATGGGGGAGGGGTGACGAGAGCAGATTGGCAAGTACGTGAAGTCACAAACTGTGTGAGCTGAAAGATGCTTGCAGGGACTGACAGATCCAATTCCACCTACCAGAGGCAGGGAAGCAGGTTCAGAGAGCGGGAGTGGATCCCCTAGGGCCCCACAGCAGATAAATTGTGATGCCAGAATAAGAATCTATATCTTCATTTTTATTAGTATTTTTTTTAGATGGAGTCTCACTCTGTCACCCAGGCTAGAGTGCAGTGGCCTGATCTCAGCTCACTGCAACCTCCACCTCCCAGATTCAAGTGATTCTCCTGCCTCAGCCTCCCAAAGTGCTGGGATTATAGGCATGAGCCACCACGCCTGGCCAGAATCCATATCTTCTAATTCCTGGTCTAAAATTACATCATCCACTCTGCTCTTTGGGGGATTGAATGATTTTTTCCTCCTTCTGGCATTCCCTCCTAGAAAATAGACCAAGTGATGTCTTCAGGCAGGAGGGCAGCTAAACAGTGTCTACTGGTCATGTAGATAATACAGGCACCATGTCCTACGAAGTTTGGAGAAGACATCATAAAAAAAAAAAAATCAGTTCCACAAAGTCATAGTGTATGCCGGTAAATTAAAGGTTCTGAGAAGTCTTACAATTTGCAGCGTATTTCATTTTGTTTACCCAGCATTTCTAAAATGTCTTCAAACAAGTTATTTTGATGGGGAAATGTGCGTAATATTGGCTGGAGAATTTAATGTGGCAAAGGCAACCTTAAACATATTCACCAGCATCACACTGGTTTTTTTGATGGCCATGGAGGGGCAGGCCCTACAGGAACAGGTGTGGGAAAGGCTCCGTGTAACATAGCCAGGTGAGGACAAGAAACAAAAAGAGGATTGGTGAAAACAGACTCCACTATGCCATCATCTACAGCCCAGGGCAGCCAGATGTGTCTTCTTGTCTTGGGCCATTTTGCGTTGCTATAAAGAAATACCTGAGGGTGGGTAATACACAAAGAAAACAGGTTTATTTGGCTCACAATTCTGCAGGCTGTACAAGCATGGCACCAGCATCTGCTCAGCTTCTGGCGAGGAATCTTCCAATCATGGTGGAAAGAAGGCAGAGGGGGAGAGGTGTGTCACACAGTGACAAAGAAGGCAAGAGAGCCAGACTCTTTTAAACAGCTAGCTCATGTGTGAACTAACAGAACAAGAACTCACTCATTACCATGGAGAGGGCACCAAGTCATTCATGAGGAATCCACCCCCCATGACCCAAACACCTCCCACCAGGCCCCACCTCCAACATTGGAGGTCACATTTCAACATGAGATTCCAAGGAGACAAACATCCAGACTTTATCACTTCTTCTCCTGGCATGTGTTGGGGCCATAGGTGGGCTGGATAGAAGCCAAGTACAGGGACACAGAGGTTGGAAATTTGCAAAAAAAATAGCTGTAGCAGAGCACCCCCCACCCGCCGCCCCCAGTCTGTCCAGTCTAAGATCACGTTTGACTGACAAGGTATCAGGGGAAGGGAACAGTGGAAGGCAGAGGATGGGACCCAAAAGTCATTTGGGAGGGAGCAGTGCAGTGGGGCTCCAGCCAGGCAGAGCTGATCCTCAGGGCAGCTCTGGGTATCTTTGTGAAGACACAGAGGCCCAAGGCCCAAGACACAGAGGCCCTGGTGTGACTGCAATGGTCACTGGGGCTACATCCATTGGCCCTTCTGCAGCAGGCCCTGTGCAAACAGAATGTGCTCTCTCTGGGGACTGACTTCATGCAATGCGGCCGATCCCTTGAGAAGATGGACAAGCCCTGTGCTGGGCAGAAGTGGCATGCCTTTGGCTTAGTTTTCATCTTCCATTGCAGCCTTTTGTGGCCGCATCAAGAGAACAAGCTGGTGAAACACCCTCTTTACTGGCCATTTTCCTTTAACCACATCCCTGGATATTTTTACCCTAGGAGTCCGCCCACCTCTTTGCTGCCCGCTCACCTTGGTTTGGGGATTTTCTTGCAGCCTTTCCCATAAGCTCAGCAGGCCACTGTCTGCAGAAATGTAACTCTGCATCTAAGACATAACTGTTAAACCCTACCTTTTGGTTTCTGTCCCCAAAACCAATGTATTTTAATGCAGATGCCCTACAGCGCAAGGGTTTTTAACAATTTTTGGAGGGAAAAATGTCACACAGCTTTTGAAAATCTGCCATGAGACCTACTCCTTGAATTCTCCATTCATTTACTCAGAAAAACTCAATTGAATCAGGGAGGCATGATTCCCCATTAGAGGAATCATTTTTTCTTTCCTCTGGTGGGTTAGATTTGTTTAGGTGTTCACTGATCCCTCACTTGATTAATCACCCCAGCTGCCTTCTCCTTGCTCACCAGGTGGGGCGGTGAAACGCCAGAGTGGCATTAGGGTCCTGTAGTCCTGTGGACATGTGGGGACCCACTGCATCTCTGGGCCAAAATGCCACCATTTCTCATTTGAATTTCTTCAAAGCTCCCAGGTGTGAGCCAATTCCAGCTACTTATTGTAGACTTATCTGTGAATATACTTCACCCCCGTTTCCTGCAATCCACACGCTCAGCCACACTGGAACAAATCCCTCCAATCTGCCTTCCTGAAACAGGATTGGATGAGGGAGGCTCTGGGAAAAAGCAAAGAAAGAGACCACAAAAACCAACAGGAAGAAGAGGTGGAAGAATCAAGGAAGGTGATCAGAGTTTAATCCAAGATGGTAGAAATGGGAGATGAGACAGAGAAGTAGAAGAGAGAAGGAAAAGGCATAGTCAGACAGAAAGAGAAGTTTTCCTGTTCCTGCTCCTACAGCAGGTCCCGGACCCAGGCATCCATCACCAGGCACATGATGGAGGAACTCTGTCCCCTTACCTATGACCAGCAGCGATGTTTTTTCAGTGATTCCGCAAGAGTCAAAAACCCAACAAAGCGCATCGCCGGCGCTGTAAAGGGAGCATGCTGCCGGTGTCTGTGACCACTGTATGCAAAGCTTGGCATTAGTCACAGCCGGGCCGGCTGTGACAGGCCTGAAGTGAGGGAGATTAATGCGAGGCTGGGGCACTTTATTATTGTCATTCTGTTCTTTCAGACTCTGCCTCTGACTTTCAATTTTGCTCCAGAATTAATTGTCTGCTCCCTGCAGTATGACTGATGGAGAAGGATATGCGGAGCCCAGGCACCTGGCTCTGGCCTTGACAGTCTCAGGCCCGGTGTGGGATGGATTGTGTGCGGTCAGGGCGGGGGACAGACGGGCATCCCTCAAAGAAATCGGCCCAGGCCACAACTGACTTCAATCAGATGTGACCGGAGATTATCCTTTGCCAAGAATCATTTTGGCTTCTAGGGTTCCCAGCAACCTGCCCATTCCCTGTCATGGACCCTCCCTGGAACCCAGAGCTCAGTCTGTTGGTGGAGCCATTCCTAGTCTTTCAGGTTTCTGGTTCTCTTCCTTTTTTTCTGGTTCTAGGCAGTATATCAGCAGTGCAGTCTCCTAGATCTCAGCGCTCCCAGATGTAAGCATTTTTGTGAGCATGTCAAGCACAGAATCTCTGACAATGGGAAACGCAGTGGAATTCCAAAACGCTGGTGCCATTTTCCAGTTGGTGTTGAATACCCACCTCCCTCTTTCTCATTACTCACCCCTGCCCCATCTTCCTTCATTTCAAAAAAAAAATCAAATCATATGTTTAAACAGAAAAGTCTTCCTTAATAGCAAATCCTGAAGGAAGCCTCCAACAAAATAGGAATGTTCTCTCTGCTTTAGGAGTTTGGCACACAAGAAATGGTTGTTGACTGAATAAATGAATGTGTGAAGGCATGCAATAATATTTTCATGGATAAATGAATAAGTGGGGTTCCTAAAAGGAGTGAAACATAGAAAGGCGTATCTTCCTTTTACAAATAAATAAAAATCCTTTCCAGTCATTTTTAAGCAAAATTCAGCTGCTAACCATTTTTCTAAACTTCGGTCAGCCTCATTCCCCATTGCAGATATGTTCATGAAAACCTAGGTGTAATTCTTTAAAAAAAAATAAATGGAATTCCACTTTAAATATTTAAGAATGCAGGGGAGGAGGGAAAATGTCTGAGAAATACATTTCCAGTGCTAATTTTTATGCGCTGGTCTAGATGTGTGGGTGATTTTCAACTTGGGGTCTAGAGGTTACAGTTTCAATGCATGAGATACAGATTTCCCTAGCCCTCTCAAAACAAAGTTTCATTAAAGGAAGAGCTTATGTTTCCCAGGCACCTCTCCCTCCAAATTGGATAAGATTGACACCTGAGATGAGGAAGAACCAACCAATAATAGAAAGAGCAAGTGTTGATGAGCTGAGAACCATTTAAAGGCTGGTTTTCTGTAGAACTTTCAAGAGTTCCTTCTAAATATGCTGCCTGCCCGTAACCTGCAATAAATTACTACAGCTTTAACTCATCTGGTACTTTCATACGATTACGGTATTATGTTAAAGGGTACAGAAATATATAACATGCTAAGCTGTCTCTATAGTTGATACCAGAGGGAAAATTACCACCATTCAGTGAAGAAGATTCAACCTCATTACATTAATGATTTATCACAATGGGAAAATGTGAAAAGTAACTAGTTGCTTTTATGAAAAGAGGCAGCTTTTCCCACTGGCAACTCCTGCAGGCTCTCCAAGAAGGAGAATTTAGAAGGAGCTCCAGACGGTCACACTCTCCCACTCCCTTCCAAAGCTCCCTCTGCAACATGAAGGAGAAGGTGCACTGGCAAATGTTGGAATATCCTTCAAACTTGACATTAAGTATTCAAATGTTACTTAAGCAAAGTGTGAGCAATTAAATTAATCAATCTTCCCAGCCATGTACAGAACAGATGTTCAATAAATCCTCTTTGCTTACAGTGAGGGGGGAAGAGTCCACTTTTAACTGTCCTTCAGCGGTGACACTGCTCAGGCGTCCTCTGCCGGCCTCCTGGGCCACCGTCAGGTGCTTCTGCTGCACTTTCCTTTCTTATAAATAACAACAGGCCACCTGTGCTACCTGTGCTACCTGGGAGCCTCAAGTTTAATGATCCTTCCAACAAAGGGCTCTGCTCGCGCCTCATCCCAGGTAATGGGGCTGATGGGAATGGCAGTAGAGTGACGGTTGGCAGTGACAGATGACTGCTGGCCAGCTTGTGCTGCTGACAAGCGGTGAATATGGGCCAGTGTTGCAGAAAGGTCAGGATAAAAGTATTTGCTTGACTTTCAAAGTTTCTCCAGAAAAAAGAAACAAGCAGATGAGCCCAAACCACCCAGACCTCCAACAAGGGTGCAAACTCTAGCTTTGCACCAGAGGGGCTGGCTTGTTCTGGGATCTAGAAAAGAAAGCAGTCTGCATCGGAAGCTGTGGGGTAGATGAGGAGAGAAACTCAGACACTAGGGAGAGGGAGCCTTGTTTTCTCTGCGTGAATAGTTCCCAATGAGGAACTTCACTCCTGGGCTGCCAGGGGACATTGAGGGAATGTTCAGTAAACAATTCTCTCCCTAACCCCCCAAGACGATCATAGAAGGTCTCCCTGTTACATCACCCAGACCCTCTAAGTATCCCTCTTTGCCAATACTCTGCTGCAGAGGCAGCTAACCTCCAATTTACAAAATAATAAAATCAATGAATGTGCCAGATTACCAAAGATCGCAGGATTTGACCTGTCCACTGTGGCTTCTCTAACTAAATCTACCATCCTAAAGGAGAGGACTGGTGAATCCCAAAGCATGGGGAAGGCACTCAGCCCTAATCCCACAGTGCCAACCACCCCCTGGTCCACCCCCAGACCAGGACACTGCCCAGCCAGAAGCCTCTGATCACCACCCACTGAAACCCACAAGGCCACTGACATTCAGAAGTGGCGGATACAATTCCTGCCCTACAGATATATAACTTCAACCTTTTGAAGGCTGCCTTTCCATATATGGACTTTATCCACATTTTAATGAGGCTTTAAAATCTCCAAGATTAAGCTGGTATTTTATGTAGAACTGGCTGCTTTTTATGATATCCTGACATGTTGTACAACATTTGGTGGCTATATTGATCCTTATAAATTCAGCATCTATATATATTCATGAAAAGTACCTTTTCTCCCCATTCGGGCCACGAGATGATCCAGACACACATTTTCCTGAGTGGAGACAATAAAACTGCAATTGTCATGGTTTTGAGCGTGCACGATGTTTCAGTGTTTTCAAATTAAACCCCTTTTACCATCTGCTTGCAAACTCTTCAGTGAGGAAATGACAGCTCCTTTCTAGGTATCTGATGTTGTAAGTGCCCCTGAAGTTTCTCCTTCAGGTGAGCTTGTTATAAATCCTGAGGGGCCTGCCAAGGGCTTCCTCCCGTGTGGGACATTATACATCTTCATGCCCTCATGTTTGCCCGACCACAGAGGCCAACCTTCTCCCATTTCTTTGTGCCATTTTATGCTTTTAATCTGAAACAAATGATTGCAGGGGGGGAGAAAGAGCATTATCACCTTGGCGAAACATCGGGAGTATAAAAAAAAGAAGAAGAAGAGGAAGAAAGAAAGAAAGAGACTATGGGCAAATTCATCTTCTGCCGCTACAATCAATCTCTCACCTAAAGAAATACACAATAACTAGGCGGGAAAGAGGCAAGATTTATGGCTTAGAAACATCTACACTGACCAGCATATACCTAGTCTTCTTGGCTCTCTCCCTACCCGAATGGCTCTCTTTAACAGTTACAATGATAAACTGTCTCTCCCTACTGTTTTACAAGTACATTAGCTTTATTTAATGAGATCTCAGAGTAATTTAACAGATGTATATAGGACATAAGACCAGGGAAACTCTTGCTACTTGGATACTTTTGCCAAGGTATTCTAGGACAGCTAATCTGAGAGATAGCTTTATATTCTTTGAGAAAGCATTGTTTGGAAGGCTTTTAAAAATGATTTTAATGGAAATATTATATTACAATCAATGAGGAGAGAGCCTCTTTCACACTCACTTGCATTCGGCCCATGAAAATGCAGGATGAATGGGCTTTGTGAAGTCACAGGAACTCACTTACATATTGAACTGTCAGGAAGGATGTCACCGTCAGAAATTAATACTTTTGTTAAAAAAGTTAGTATTTCACCCACCCACCTTCCAAAAAGAGTAAGAAGATACCTAGGTATGAGGAAACAGAGAGAGGGTAGGCAAATGGAGAGAGGAAGAGACTATCTGAGAAGGAGGTGAGGCACCTGTTTCAGCCAATGTCGTGTTTTGGGGCCAGGGTCGGGGGTTGGGGACAGGTGCAGTTTCCTTACCACCCTCTATCCCTCTATGCCTGGCCTGCTCAGGCCAGGACCTCCCGTTCCTTGCTGGCTGCCTTCTTCCTTCCCTGACATTCCTTAACACTTGGTTCTCTGAGAACTGTAATGGAGAAATGACAATGGTATTAACTTTTTAAAAATTGCTTTAATAAACTGCCAATTAATAAGTGAGAAGAGGAAGCCACGGGAAATTACCTGGTCGTGCTTAAAATAAAATTAAAGGGGGAAGGGAACGTTTTTCCTCTTCCTTTTTCAGACAGCACAAGGCTTGGGCTCTCATACCCATAGGATGTGATTTCCAGAACCAAATTCTCCGAAGTGTGACAAAATCTACACTGCATGGCACCACATCTTCGTCTATGATACAGTTAACTCAGCTTCAAACCAGCGTGTCATCCCAAGTTTAGTAAATATTGGCAATATAATACATTTAAAAACCAAAATGGAACAAAATAACAGCAACTCAAAATTTCACCCAATGGGGACACCAGTTTTAATTATTAGTGACTTTTTTTTTTTTTTTTTGAAACAGAGTCTTGCTCTGTCACCGAGGCTGGAGTGCAGTGGCACGATCTGGCTCACTGCAACCTCCACCTCCCTGGTTCAAGCAATTCCCCTGCCTCAGCCTCCCAAGTAGCTAGGACTACAGGCGCCCACCACCATGCCCGGGTAACTTTTGTATTTTTAGTAGAGTGGGATTTCACCATGTTGGACAGGCTGGTCTCAAACTCCTAACCTCAGATGATCCACCTGCATTGGCCTCCCAAAGTGCTGGGATTACAGGCATGAGCCAACACGCCCAGCCAACTTTTTTTTTTTTTTTTTTTTTTTAACAAAAATAGTCTTTTAAACTACAGGTTGCTTTTGATCGAAAATTTTTTGGTTTTTTAAATTCTTTAAATGGTTTGTAACAGACTGCAGTTGATATTTACAATTCTGCAAAAGTGTGGCAGGTCCTTCTCCTTAGGATTGCTAGAGTCCCTCATAGGCACCTTTATATGGAGTCACCTCTGAAAGTATAGATGTTACAGCGTGTATGTGACAGCAGGTGGAAGTGAATGCAAGAGCTACATGTGTGTCTTCTCAAGGTAAACATATTTAACAACATCCTATCAAACATATACCACTTTATATAGTGTTCATGGCTCCTTATGAATAATTTAGGGCATCCAATGCAGTCTTTTTAAACTATAACATTCATAGTGAGCATAAAAACTCAGTCCAATGAAAGGTTATGAAATTAGTGGTGACTGTACAAAATTGCAATGAGAAATCACAATGAACCTACTCACTTGGGAGGTGAGGGGCTCAGAAAAAAAAAAGGGAAAGAGAGAGAGAGAAAGAGAGGCAGAGAGGTATGTGGTGTTCTTGCACCAACGGGGCAAGAACAAATCTGTTGCATAGAATTTCATTTCTTGAGAGCTATACATCAAGTTGTATTTGTTTAATGAGGTTGGCACCAGAAAGATGTATAGAACGTGTCAGACACCCAGTACCAATGCGTAGTGGGGAAAAGATAACATCTCGGACTGCGACCACTCACTTCGTCTCCCAGCCAGTGCCTCTATCTGTTGGCTCTTTGGGGAATAACAAATGAGGGGGCAGAAGAAACAAGAAGCCAAATAATGAAAAACACACACAAAAAAGAAAAATTATAACATGGGAGAACAAAGTGGAGCCAGATTTACTGACCTCACAACTACATAATCTAGAAAAAGTTATCACTGAAGAAACTTTCACTAAGCGGAGTGATCTTAAATAACAGGGAATCCTGTGAAATTTACAGCACTTTTAAGATATGCAAATTGAATGCAAGGTATAGACATAAGGGTAATTAATTGTAAATCTAAGAATAATGTTTCTTTGTCAGGCTGTCTCCATGTTGTGGAATACATTCTAATGTGCCTTAACTTGGAATATTTTTTCAAGGCTGCTCTAATTATAAGATGTTCAGAATTTCAAAATACTAGTTATTCTTATCATTTAATTTAGCGGCTGTAACATTTAATAACAGAATTTACTGATTGCATGACAATATTGTAATCTTTCAAGGTTAAAGCACTTGTTCCCAAGTCCAGCCCATCAGGATCCATGTGCAGAGAGAATGTTATGGATAAAGCACTTTCCACACGTCCTCAATGGGTGTTGGGGGTGGAAGCATCACAGGCCAGGTGAGCCCAAAAATGGGGCTTAGCCCACAGGGTTCTTGGCTTCATCCAGAAAAGAATTCAAGGGCAAGCCAATGGTAGGGTAGAAGAAAACAGCTTTATTGAAGTGGCAGTGTTCCAGCTCCCTGACTGACCCTGCAGAGCAGGGCTACCCCATTGGCAGTGTGCTGAGACCAGAACCTCAGGGCAGTTTTGCAGTCATATTTATACCCACTTTTAATTACATGCAGAGTCAGGGGCTGCTTATGTAGAAATTTCTAGGGAAAGGGTAGTAACTTTTGGTTCATCAGGTCATTACTATGGAAAGGGGTGGTAACTCCCGGCTGTTGCCATGGCAACAGTAAACTGACATGGCACACCCGCCGGCGTGTCTGATGGAAAGTTGCTTCCACCCAGTACCTGTTTTAGCCAGTCCTCAGTTTGGTCATGTGCCTGAGCCCCGCCTCCAGAGTCAAGTCCCGCCTCCTGCCTCAGAGAGATCCCAGTGGTTGCTCACTGCTGCTTAGCTGCCTCACTTCATCCACTGGCACGCGCTTCTGGGTCTTATAGTGATTTCCTTATCATGCTGGGAACAATGTACTGATTTGTGCTCTTAGTGTTTAGCTCTCTTCTACCTGCCCGTGAAAACCTCCCACATCTTGGTAATGAAAGTGATGGTGGGATTCTGCAGATGACGGATTCTTAGAAAATTATAAGCAAGAAGACAGGGAGAGAAGTTTTCAAATCAAGGGAACATGACTCTTGACTGTCATCAAGAAATCTTGGTTGTCATCAAGAAAGCTCTTAGTGAAGAACCACTTGAGCAAAGAGCTGGGAAAGAAGGAGTGTGAGGGGATTCCACCAAGCAAATAAGGAGTGACGGTCCAGCTCAGGAAGGAGACCACTGAAGGGATGGGATGCCGATTCCATCTTCAATCGTTTCTCAGAAAACATTTGGCCAAGAGTGGACTACACAACTAGAAGGTCTGGGAGTGGAGAAGTGGGCACGAGATTGGCCCAAGGAAAGTGCTAGGAAAGATGGGTTAAACTCTCTCTTGGGTTAAAGCCGTGAGGGCAGGGGGCCCAGGCAAGTGCTCTCTCGCCCTGAATGCTTGGGCTGTGTACATGCCTGGCTGCTATGACAACGCCCTCTCTTGCCCTCCTCCTGCTCCACTGGCTTCTCCTCTCTGCATCCTCCACTTGCTCCTGCTGTATTCGATTTCCTTAAGACAAACCTCTGATGCTCCCCTGGGCTCTGTCTGGGGCCCTTTCCTCCTTTCTCCTCCACATCCATCTTGCAATCCCATCCAGTCCCAAAGCACTAAATGCCATCTCTGTGGGTTGAGTGCCCTGAAATCTCCAGCCCAGACCTTCCAGGTGCTTACAGCTTCAATGATGTATACTTTTGAATATCTGGTGGACATTTCCAAACTACTGCATTTCAAATGGAGCTGCTTCTGCCCGGAATGCTCTGCTCCTACTGAGAGAATTCTCAGGCTTTGGGTCACGGCTCAGGGGTCGGTATCCTCGGCTCACTCATCTTACGCAGGGTGCCTCCCTCATTTCTCTGTCACATCGCCCTTACTTATTTCTATCAGAGAAACTTACACAATTTATATTGATTTCAATTGCATGTTTATTTTATGCTGCCTGTGTGATCTACTAAAATCGAAACTGAGGTGGGATGGGGAGGACAGGGGGCCCCTTGGCTGTGCCCACTGCTCTAATATCTCTGTCCCACTGCCACTCACCAGTGAGTGAAGTGCTCTGGTTACCAACTCAGAAAGTGAGCGTGGTCTGTGCCTCTTTCTAGGACTCCACAATAGCCCCACAGTAAAAGTACACTGCATGCAGGGTGACACTGCAGATAGACAGCATATCTAGGCATCCTGTGCCCATCCCTGGGCATCTCAGTTGAGAAACTGAAGCTGGATCAGAACAGGGCTGTGAGAACAGCAAGGAGTTTGGAAAGTAAGCCATTCAAGGCTTGGTGTTAGGAGACCCAGAACATTGAGCCTAGAGGGAAAGGATGATTTAACATTTTATGGCACTTATTTACTAGACAGTCTGGAGGGAGAGGGATTTAAATTGCTCAGTACAGCTGCAGAGAGCACACTTAGGGCCCAGGATGTGGATCTGAGGAAGCAGTGTAGATTGGAAGTCAGACTTGGGCCCAGAGCAAAACAGCCGTGGACTCAATCTAGGCTCTACCACTTGCTACCTTGTGGAATTCTGAACAACTTACTCCATTTTGCTATGCCTGAGCTCATTTCCCTGTTGAGAGGATTTAGTGAAACATTTGCAAAGCACCTAGCCTTCAAATGTTAAAGAGAAGTTTAGGAAAACAAACATCCCCCAAGCCTTGTAATTGTAGAAAACAGTGAGGTTCCATTGAGACTAATTGTGGAATACTGTTAATCCCTTACCAGCTCATGCAATAACTCTAGTCTTCAGCAAGGTTGCAGCATTCTCTTCCCCATCCTCTCAAATATATCTGGGATTTGCCAAGGGGCTATCTTCCCTGTCCTCATAAGCCATTAGCCTGCCACCACTGGCACTTTCAGAAAACTTGGTTCCAGGCCCCAACTGCAATGTAACCATCCCAGAAATTTATCCCAGTTACTGAAGTTCTCAACATTCATGCTGTAAGAACAGCTCTTGCAAGGAAGAAATCCGAGTTTCCCTCTTCCTGCCACAAAAATAAATTAAGAAAAGTAAAAGTCAAACCAAAGCCTGGGAGAAGATATGCATGCTGCATATATCTGACAAAAGACTTAGTTCTGTAATATGTAAAGAGTTCCTACAAATCAATAATTTTAAAAGCCAATCACCTCAAGGTATAAAATGGGCAGAAGACTTGAATGGACACCCCACACCCAAAAAAAGATACGAGTAGGCCGGGCACAGTGGCTCTCCCCTGTAATCCCAGCACTTTGGGAGGCCAAGGCAGGCAGATCACCTGAGGTCAGGAGTTCAAGACCAGCCTCACCAACATGGATAAAACCCATACCTACTAAAAAAATACAAAAATAGCCAGGCATGGTGGTGCATGCCTGTAATCCCAGCTACTCAGGAGGCTGAGGCAAGAGAATCACTTGAACTAGGGAGGCAGAGGTCGCAGTGAGCAGAGATCATGCCACTCCACTCCAGCCAGGGCAACAAGAGCAAAACTGTTTCAAAAAAAAAAAAAAGATACAAGTAGACACTTTGCACATGAAGAGATGTTCAACATCATTGGTCATCAGTGAGATGCAAACTAAAACCATAATGAGATGTTATTTCATATCTAGTATAGTGGCTAAAATTGAAAAGTCTGAGAGTCCCAAAAGTAGACAAGGATGTGGAACAACCAGAACTCTTGTATATTCCTGGTAGAATGTAATCTGGAACAAACACTTTGGAAAACTGCTATAAAGTTAAACAAACACTTGCCATTTGACCCAGGAAATTCCAGTCAAAGCATTTTTCAAAAAAGAAGACAAAGATGACAATGATGATGATGATGAAGAAGAAGCAGCAGCAGCAGAAGAGGAAGAAGAAGAAGGAGAAAGAGGAGGAGGAGAAGAAGACAACGATGATGATGAATAAGAAGCAGAAGAAGCAGCAGAAGAAGAAGGAGGAGGAGGAGGAGAAGGAGGAGGAGAAGAAGAAGACAACGATGATGATGATGAAGAAGCAGAAGCAGAAGCAGCAGCAGCAGAAGAACAAGAGAAAGAAGAACAACAACAAAAACAGCAACAAGAAAGAGGAGGAGGAGAAAGAGGAAATGAAATGAAAACTTATTTACAAAAAAACGTATACAAAAATATTCATAGCCACATTATTCCTATAGCCAAAAACTGAAAACAGTCCAATGTCCCCCAGCTGAGGAGTGGATAAACAAGTTGTTTTATGCTGACAATATGAGATACTATTTAGAAGCAAAAATGAAAGAACAAAACCCTAATATATGAGAGAATAAGAGAATCTCAAAAATGTCACATTAAGCCAGACACAAACAGTGTGCACTGTATGACCCCTTTCTATGGAGTGCTGTACCAGGCAAAGGCCAGCTATGAGGACAGAAATCAGATCGGTGGCTGCCTCTGCAAGGAGTAAAGAGATGGACTTAGGGGATGGAAAGAATTCTCTAGAGGGAAAGAAATGGTTTATATCTAGAAGGGAGGGTGTCTACATATGTCAAAACTCATCAAATTGCACCCTCTGTTGCATATACATTTATTTTAATAAAGTAGATTATAAAAGGAAAGAGAAAAGACAACAAAATATGTGTCTACTTTAATTATGCTCAGTTGGAGAGAGGGTGTCCCATTGCAGGCTGGGCCCTAAGTGTTAAGAGCTCAATGAAGCATTTCTTTAAGACCAATCATATTGGCTCTTCTCTCCCCTGAGTACACCCCAGGCCACCAAGTAATTAGGTCTACTTCAGTTCTGTTACACTAGCCCCAAGAAAATCAGTTAATGGAAACAGAGAAGAGAGAGAGGAAGACCCTGCAAAGACCTCCCAAAGGACAACCACGTGGGTTGACTGTAAGAGGATCCCCTCAATCTTGGTGGTGATTTCTCCATTTCATTTGACCTGGGTGGAGTTGGGGGAGTACCTGTTACCCCAACCCTTAATCTAGGGAGCTGGGATATCTCAGTGCATCCCTAAAATGTATGTTCAGAATGAAGGAAGGGTTTTATTCTCCACCCCAGGAGATGCCTTAGAGAAACAAGAAGCACTACACCACCACTCTAGTGTCTGGAGCCCTGTCTGGGGGGTTAGGCAGACATGGGGCAAATCCTGGCTCCACCTCCTCACAAGCTGTGTGACTTTGAGTGTGTTCCTGAATCTCTCTGTGCCTCAGTTAACTCGTCTCCATAATAGGTATAGTCAAAGAGCATATCCCTCCAAAGGTTGTCATTAGAAGTAAATAAACTAGTAGAGGTAAAGGGCTTAGCACTTTATTAACTCTAAGCATTGGGAATAACTCATAAAAGTTAGCTACAATTATTATTACATGAACATGAGGATAAAAGAAAGTCTGAGATTCAGAGGTAAATGGATGGAAGGGGAAAATAAGAGATCCAGGGAAAGAGAAGGAATCAAAGAAAAAGACTAAGGTGAGAATGAAATAAAGGCATACGAGAAAAAGGTGGAAACAGAAGAAGAATGAACCCAAATTATACTTCTCTGCCTAAAGCTTGTCGAAGCGTTCTGCACAGCTCCCTGAGCATAATTTGGGCTCGGTTATTTAAAAGGCTGTGGGATAATACAGTGGGAAGACAGGCCTGCACTGTAACTCACACAATTTATCACACAGGAAAGAGCCACTAATCTTTTTAGGAAACAAGGTATTCATAGTTATTTAAGGCTAATATTTATGCATGACCACACATTGTGAACACAGCCCAATCTCCATCCTCACCCAGCCAAGATCTGGGAAGGTCTTTAGCAGCAATGTTCCATATTTTAAGCCCCTTACAGAAGTCTCGCCCAGTGGTCTGCACCGGCTCTGTTATTAACTGCATCCATACACCAGATATATTCATGCACACCACTAATTGAAAGAGCAGATTTTCCCGAGGTGGGTGAGTACTAAGCCGAGGTAGGTGGATACAGCCTTGCGTGAATTTCTTACGACCAAAACCACAGTGTTACCTTGCAAAAGGTAATCAATTATTCAAACTCAGAACCTTCAGGATATGCATAAATACAGTGCAGGCACAGTCCAGCTGGTCTATTTCATCAGCCTACTCTTTACAGGGTGCTGAGAACAAAAGGCTGGATGTAACAATACGAGTGATCCCAGCAACAACTAGAAAGATGCCCGTTTCCTGCCCAACCCACAGAGGACCCGATCTTATCTGCCTTTGGCCAGAATATGACCTTCAGGGACGTTTTCTCCAGTCATGGCTGAGACTGCCTTCTTGTCCCACAGAGGGCCCCTTTCCTTGTCTCTCTCCTTCTTCTCTTTTCTACTCCTCCCTGCCAAGGGACCCAGCTTCATCCTGCCTCAGTCTAGCTGGGTCATGCCATTGTCTCCTGATGTTTCACCAGCATATGTTGGGTCGTCACGCCCTTGCCATTTTAATCTGGGTTACTTGTCTTCCTTAACCCTGGGTGCTCAAGACAGAATCTCTACTGGATCAATAAACTTCATTCTGGTCCATGTTCACCCCTTCTTACTGACTACTCTCAATGCAGCATTATCCTCAAAGACCTCTTCTCCAACCAGGAGGAGAATGAGACAGCCAAGAGGAAGAGGGGAGCCTGAGTCATGGCTAAACAAAGAGGTTTACAAACAAACAAACAAAAAATCCAGAGAACTATGAACTGCTACATCTACCCAAGACCAGGATTTTTGAAGCACAGAAAGAGGTAGGGTGTTCACTGCGCTGTTGTCTTGGGAAACAGTTACTTCTTTATGTCTCAGGATGTTAGGACGAGGTGAGCAGCCAATCCCTTCTAGATGGAATTGCAGACCCTCCACCTTTCTTCATCCTTCTTGGTTCTCCTTCACATGCCCATGAGGACCCACTCCCTGGTTTTCCGACCATCTGTTCTTTGGTTTTTGTCTGGAAGCACCTGGACATTAAAGTTCTCCCCCGGGGTCATCCTCATGGCATCTGCCATGTGCAAAGGAGCTTGCAAGGGACCTGCTGGTGAATTTGGGCAGGAGGCACTGGGTGGGTGGGGGGGGGGGGTCTGCATTGATTCAGTGATATTGCAAATCAGTGATATTGTGAATGCAAACCTGGCTGGGTATTGGAATCACTTGTGAAGGTCAAAACAAAATGAAACCAGACCACAAGGATGCAACTCAAATGTTCAGAATTGGTAGCATCTGCCGCAGGTCGAGTTCTCTGGGAAAGAGGGCAACCCTGAGGTGGGGTTAAGGGTGCAAGAGGTGTATTAAGGTCCACCCTGGACATCAGCACCTGAGGAGGGGAAACAAGCAGGAGTGAACAGCAGGAAAAGTCAACACGCAATGCAAGCCTAGCAATGGCCTTGGCTCCTTGCAAAACTCAGGAGCTAGAATTGCCCTTCAGAGCTCTCCCAAGCTGTCCAAGCCTTCATGGTTCTGGATTGATCTGTCATTGAATGTGGCTCACCCTGATGAGCCACCCATCGGCAGCTGAGACGATCCCTGAAGGGAATAGCAACTGCAGGCTGCTTGCCTGCCTGCTGGGAGTCAGGCGCTATGTCTCCATTGAAGGTGAATCTGGGCAGCACCCACCACAACCCATCCTTTGCCAAGATGGTAACTCTTCCTTGCCTGTGGGTTTCTTGCACAAGGAGCTGAAGTGTTCAGCTGGTAATTATGGTTTATTCTTGCTCTGTCTGTTGGCAAAGGTCCTTGCTCTTTGGGACCCAGGACCTATAAACCTGCAGAACACAGAGTTGTGGGAACAGGAAGTACGAACTCCCCCAAGTGAGTTAATGGGAGTGACAGCAAGGAAGACACTCCTGCTTCCTAGGTGTGTGGATATTTTCCAACTATTGGGTAAATATAATTATATATATTTATGTATATATTATGTAAATATATATGTATATATATATATATATGTTAGTAAAACATCAAATAGATATCTTTAAGTTAAAGTGTTTTTTGCATCCCGGAGAATGATTGCTGCCCCATCCTTATAAATGATCACATCTGAGCTGGTACCTCAGTTGTGCGTTGTACAGACATTTTCAACACTTTATTAGGCAATTTTTTTTTTGCCAGTTTTCTAATTTTTATTTTAGGTTAAAGGGGTACATGTGTAGGTTTGTTACATGGGTAAATTGCTTGTCAAAGGAGTTTGGTGTACAGATAATTTTGTCACCCAAGTAATCAGCATAATGCCTCTATTGGTCTATTTTCATACTGCTATAAAGAATGTCTGAGACTGGGTAATTTATAAAGAAAAGAGATTTAATTGACTCACAGTTCCAAATGGCTGGGAAGGCCTCAGGAAACATAATCATGGCAGAAGGTGAAGGGGAAGCAAGCACATCTTACATGGCAGCAGGAGAAGGGTGAACTGCCAAACACTTTTAAACCATTAGATCTCAGGAGAATTCCCTCACTATCATGAGGAGAGCATGGGGAAAATGACTGCCATAATCCAATCACCCCCCACCAGGTCCCTCCCTCCACACATGAGGATTACAACTAGAGATGAGATTTGGGTGGGAACACAAAGCCAAACCATATCAATATCCAATAGTTATTGCCCTCCTCCAACCCTCCATCCTCCAGTAGGCCCCAGTGTTTGTTGTTTCCATTGGTGCTCAGTGTTTAGCTCCCACTTATAAGTGAGAACATGCATTGGGCGTTTGGTTTTCTGTTCCTCTGTTAATTTACTTAGGATAATGGCCTCCAGCTCCATCCACGTTCCTGCAAAGGATATGATTTTGTTCTTTTTATGGCTATGTAGTATTTCATGAAGTATATGTACCACATTTTCTTTATCCATTCCACCATTGATGGGCATCTAGGCTGATTCCATGTCGTTGCTATTGTGAATAGTGCTGCAACGAACATGTGTGTGCATGTGAGACTAGCAACTTTGGATGGTACGTATATGACATGACAAGGTAATCTTATGGCCATGGACCCCATCCCATACTTCCTTTGCTTTAAAGTGGGTCTCCTGGACCAATGTGACACTATATGGGATCCTATCTCAGTATATCAAGCCCTCTGTAATCACACAAATGGTGGCTGTCACTGAAGCTCAATGGGAAATAAAGTCCCATACATGAAATAAGAACCCACTCCCACAGGAATGAGTCACTGGTCCTTCCAGGGTGGAGGACCCCAGTGTAATCAACTTGCCAACATGTGTCCAGGTGGTCCTCTTGAGGGATGGTGCCATATCAGGAATTCAACATGGGTCCTTGTTACTGGCATTTTGGACAGGCAATGGCAGCAACAGCTAGATTGGCCTTGGTAAGCCGGAGCCTGTGCTTTTCGGCCCATGCAAGTAGCCATCTCTGCCACCACAGCTACTTTGCTCGTGTACTTTGCTATCATGCCATCACTGGGGTTGCAGATGATACAGGGTGGCTAGCATCAGCTGACTAAGTCGGTTTGTCTACGTGATCATTTAGTGCCACTATTATGCTGAAAGCTCTCTGTTGGACATTAATACACAATACACAGATCTTCATATTTTGTGCCTGCTCCAAAATGCCCAGCCTCATGACTCTACCCTGAAGCTCCCAGGTGCCATCTACTCTGGCTACTTCTAGGCCCTGACCAGACAACAGAGCCATTCACCATTCAGCCTATGGCACCATATGAATATTCTAACCTTGGGCAACTTCTCTTCCCATACACAGTGGATGACCAGCATGGTCTGAACTTTGCCCCTTGGAAGAATGTTCCTCATCACTGTATTTCAAGGCAATCCTTGAGAGGAACCATGGTGCAGCCACCATCTGTCTTCAGCCTGCACCCTCATGCAAGTCTAACCTTTCTGTGAACCAAGCTCAGGCCATTTTGTCTTCCATCAGTTGGTCACAAGGGATCCCCCCTACAGCAGGAGGGGCTATCTGAGGAAGAGGTGTTGACATAACAGTGGAGGGCGACATGTGGACCTGGACTACCTGCTCATGCAAATTCCTTGTGCCATCCAGTCCTCCTCATACTGGGTCCCAGGTGGACCCTTTCTACCTTCTGATGGTTTGTTTCCAGGCTTGACTAGCATTAGGAGTTGCTAAGTCTGACAGATGAGCTCCTGAGGGGCAGCTATGGCCACATGTTCACCTGGTGTCCCACGATCAGGTGTGTCATCTCTACCAAGGCCCATAACACAATCAGAAGTTGTTTTTCAAATGGTGTATAATTTTCCCTAAGCAGATGCCATGGCCTTGACCCAGAATCCTAGTGATTCTCTCACTGGAGCTTGCCATAAACTCCACATGGTGTGTTTTCAAAGCGCTGGGATATACCTCTACTACCAATGGGTCTGCTGAGTTTTATAGCCCAAATGGCAGGGCTGCTCACACTGTAGCCAAAACCTGTTATAGAGTCCTTTCTTGTTCTAGGTCCCATTCAAATCTGGCAGCCTTTCAAGTCACCTGGGTCAGAGCAGTATAGTTATACATTTTGTTGCTTCCAGAATCCAGAGAACCAGAGAACCCACCAGACATTGTGCTTCCTTTGTTTTTTGTTGTTGTTTTTGTTTGTTTGTTTTTTGAGACAAAGTCTCACTCTGTCACCCAGGCTGAAGTGCAATGGTATGATCTTGGCTCTTGGCTCACTGCAACCTCCACCTCCCGAGTTCAAGTGATTGTCCCGCGTCAGCCTCCGGAATAGCTGGGATTACAGGCATGTGTCACCACGTCCAGCTAATTGTGATTCCTTTTTCACAGCGGGAGATGCAACATGCAATCATTTCTTCTTTAGTTTGGAGGCAATGTTTTAATATTTCCTTGACCACTGAACTCTTAAAAATGTTTACTGATGCAGCAGACTCCTGAATTTTCGTAGGCTTTGTCTCCCTAACCCTGGCTCACATATGTCTTACCAAGTCCTCCAACACGCTACATATCTTGCTCATCTGGTGCTATTAGTATATTCACTATGGAATGGATCATTGAGATTTTCTGCTGGATGTCAACATGGGACAGATTACTTTGGACCACATTATGACAGAGGGCAGGAAAGTTAACAGAGCCTTGGGGAAATCTATGAATGTATCCTGTTGTTTGTTCCATGTAAATGTAAACTATTTCTGATCATTTCTGATAGGTATGGAAGAGAACACATTTGCTAAATCAATGCTGCATATCATGAATTGAGGCCATGTTAATCTACTCCAGCAAAGACATCACAGTTGCATGGCAGCCGCGATCAGGGTTATGATGTGGTTCAGTTTGTGGTGCTCACTGTTATTTTTCAGGATCCATCTGGTTTTAGCAGGGGCTACACTAGTGAATTAAATGGATGTCTGACACAAACCACCACCCCTGCAACATCTGTCAGGTTTGTAAGAGTGGGGCTAATGTTTCCCATCTCCTTCCCCGTGAAATAATACTGTTTTTATTGTCTTGGCATAAGCAGGGTGAGGGGCATTTTCAGAGTCTTCTCTTGGCTCCCCTCACTATGACAGTTTTTACTCTACAGTCTAAGGGCTCAGCAAGGAACTTGCACCAACTACCAAGTGCCTTTATTCTTATTTTACATTTGGAGGTTAGGAAAATAACCAATTTACTGGGCTTAATGCATTATCATGGCCTTACTATACAACTGGGGGTACAATGGGACTAAGTAATAGATGGAGCCCTGTTCAAAACCACCCACCCAGGTTCTAGGTCCCATTCAGATCTGACAACCTTTCAAATCACCTGATTAATGTGTAATGCTTTAAGCCAAGTAAATTGGTTATTTTCCCAAATCCTGAATGTATAATCAAAACAGATGCACTTTGGACCAATATAGACCAAAGTAATCTGTCCCATGTTGACATCCACCAGAAAATCACAATGATCCATTCCATAGCAAATACGATAATAGGACCCGATGAGCATATGTAGCATGTTGGAGACCTTGGTGAGATATATGTGGTCTAGAGTTTGGGAGACAAACCCTATGAAGATTCAGGGGTCTACTACATCAGTAAACCTTTTAGGAGTTCAGCCGTCAAGGGCATGTCACAACATTGCACTCAAACTAAATAAGAAAGGATTGCATTTTGTATCTCCCACCATGAAAAAGGAAGTACAATGTCTGGTAGGCTCTTTGGATTCTAGAAGCAAAAAAAGAAAAAAAGAAATTGTATACCTGGGAATTTTGCTATGACCCAGGTGACTTGAAAGGCTGCCAGACTTGAATGGGACCTAGAACCTGGGTGGGTGGTTTTGACCAGGACTCCATTTATTACCTAGTTCCATTGTGCCTCCAGTTGTATAGTAAGGCCATGATAGTGCTTTCAGTCTTCAAGTATTAATGTCCTCTGACACTGCTTGAAATATTTGCCTATTCCCCTTTTTCTGGAATGTAGTTACCCAAGTATATGGCTAAAGTTCTCTTTGAGGAAGAACTGGATGCTCATAACCATCGACACTTGCCATAGTGCTTCAGGGTCCTCCAGGGTCCTTCCTCTTGAGTATATATATGGTGTGGTATATATATGGTATATATATATGTATGTGTATGTGTGTGTGTATATATATATATATGAACTAGTATACTTTTTGCATGGAGAACCCTTCCACCGAAGGGTTAAAATAAAAAAATATTTTTATATTGGGTTATGGTCCAGTATATTTTTTATACTGGACCATATATTTTTTATACTGGACCATAACCCTTGGACTGAAGGGTTCCAGTTCCAAAAAATAGCTCAGATCCAAAAACCAGGCACAGTATTGGATCATTTTATTGTGGCAATTCCTCAGCCTCCTTAATCAATCGTTCTTGATTTCTTTAGAAATCAAGAAAAACTGAGTAGTAGTAATTGAGTAATACCTGTGTTGGCTGCCCTCAAGGACAATCTCGCTCTATCAACCATCTCCATATCTCTCTGTAGGACAGGCCAACCTGGCTGCCCTGCCGCCATGGCTACTCATTAAGATAATTGCATCTTCTTGGCTTCTGGTGTTTAAGGATCACCATCTGGACTCTACTGTTTTGAGGAATCCTAACATCCCCATTACTCTCAATGAGCCTTATTGTGCAGCGTCTCTCCTAAAGTTTGCCCTGGCCTTCTGAGGCATGCCACCACCAAACTCCTCAGTGACACTGGTGCCTTTGCCACCAGGGCATTCCTGGTGGCTTTGAGAAACTGGGAGCCTTCTGGGTCATCCCATGGGACATTATTCTCTGGAGAGTTTATCTGTCTTACATGGTACATGCTGTCAGCATGTTCCCCTCTCTAAATTCTTAAATATTTTTTATTCTCACTTTTTGCAAAAATACTCACATTTTAACCTTAGTGTGAACTATTCCTTTTTTTTTTTTTTCTCCTGGGGTCTTTCTCAGGGAGAGACATATTTTCCATGCCTGGGAGAGTGCTCCAGTATTGAAAAAAGGTCTTCCTTACGCAACCTACTAATTTAATCTGGTTCTCTTGAACAACCCTTTCCGAATGCAAGCCCTGCCATTCTCCTCTAGCTTCTGTGGGTACACATTGCCTAGGGTGGGGGTACATTGTCCCATTCTCCCTCTATCAGGCCAGCATATTCCCCAGCTGAGTTACTTATGCAAGAGCTCACCAAAATGAGTAGCAAAGCCCAGGGAAGAATCCAATTCACCTGCATTCCCCTATCTTCCTGGTATATCACTGTGCCCTGCAAAAAAATATGCCCTAACCCTATGCATTTGGCATGCCTCTGTTAGTTTGGAAGACATCAGTGGTAATCATATTCACGAAAACAATATAGTTAATTCTTCAACGTTCCGTCTTCTATGTAAATATAAAAGTGCTCCTGGGTAACTCTAAGGACATAGCTGAACTCATCCAAAAGGCTTTCAAACCTTATTTCAGAATACTGTTTTTAAAGCATTATTCTGCTCCCACCTACATTTCAAATCAAGCCATGCTTACTTTGACAAGGATGCTGTTTTTCCTTCAAAGAGCCACTCCCCAAAATGTACTTAGAAAGAAGGAAAGAACATCACTGTTGAGTTGTAACACCAGCTTCCCTGGAGAGGATCCCAGAAAATGCATGGATTTTCAGCCTTTATGTAAAAGCCCAGGACTTCCCAATCCTCAGTATGTGAAACATCTCAAACAATTAGTTTGTGAAAGTGCTGTCATGTGTAAGCGAACAAAAGCCCTAGACCTAAGAATGTGCTCATCCTTCTTTCACCCCTGGAGCCTTTGTTGAGCACTTAGTATGCACAGACCCCACATCAGAGACTGTGGGAAAACAGGAGTGATGCAGCCCTGTGATCCAGCAGGAAAAGAGGGGGTTGTTGGGTCACATTCCTGAATCTGAATCCCTGCCAAGACTCTCTGAATGGCATCTGACGATGTCCAAGCCTTGGTTAATTCTTCTGTAAAATGGAGACGCTTGCCTCAAGGGGCCCTTGTAAGAAGCCAATTAGATCATAAATACAAAGGTACTTTCTAAGTAGTGAAGCACTTTCTGCAGGTTAACACTGGCTACTGAAAGAAAACCCAGGTTGTGCTTCCAAATAAATGCCTATCTAGAAGAGAAAGTAAGACATTGAACAATTAAGGAAAATGTACTATAAAAAGTGAGCCAGGATAATGGCTTCCAGCTCCATCCATGTCCCCGCAAAGAACATGATCTCATTTCCTTTTTATGGCTGCATAGTATTCCATGGTGTATATGTACCACATTTTCTTTATCCAGTCTATCATTGATGGGCATTTGGGTTGATTCCATGTCTTTGCTATTGTGAATAGTGTTGCGATGAACTTACATGTGCATGTGTCTTTAAAACTGAATGATTTATATTCCTTTGAGTATATATTCAGTAATGGGATTGCTGGGAACAGAAAACCAAACACTGCATGTTCTCGTCTATAAGCGGGAGCTGAACAATGAGAACACATAGACACAGGGAGGGAAACGACACACACTGGGGCCTGTCAGGGCGGGGGGGGGGCAGGAGGAGGGAGAGCATCAGGATAAATAGCTAATGCATGCTGGGCTTAATACGTAGGTGATAGGTTGATAGATGTAGCAAACCACCATGGTACACATTTACCTATGTAACAAACCTGCACTTCCTGCACATGTATCGCGGATCTTAAAACTAAATTAAATTACAAAATGTTTTAAAGTGAAACAGGACCCAAAGAGAACAAACAGAAGAGCTCTACCTTTGCCCAGAACAAAAGGGGAAGATGTTATGTTAAAGGAACCCTGCAGCATGATCAATATTTACATATTTTGGCATAACAGGCTGTGGGATGTGGGGATAGGACTCAAAAGCTGGGTTTGGCAGGTCTAAGGATGCTATGAAGTGTGGATGTTAACTTGTCTTTCCCAAACTTCTGTCATTTAGACACTATCCCATTATCTTTGCCAAACCCGTGTGTTTCCTATCCTGTTATCAACTTAATAGCTCTCTTTAAATTTTTACATGAACTCACTTGTGCTCATTGCCATATCACAGCAGTAATATCTGTCCATGTACATGTTTAATGTGCTAGGTGAACACTTTTCTAATACACATGAAAATTAATTAAATTTTTTTTTTTTTGAGATGAGACCTCGCTCTGTCACTCAGGCTGGAGTGCAGTGTTACCTCGACTCACTGCAACCTCCACCTCCCAGGTTCAAGCAATTCTACTGTCTCAGCCTCCTGAGTAGCTGGGATTACAGGCATCCGCCACCACGCCCAGCTAATTTTTGTATTTTTAGAACAGACAGGGTTTCACCATATTGGCCAGGCTGGTCTCGAACTCCTGACCTCAAGTGATCCACCCGCCTCGGCCTCCCAAAGTGCTGGGATTACAGGCGTGAGCCATCGCGCCAGGCCAAAAATTAATTTATAACTATAAAATGTTCCTTTGTATCCCACTGAAAATCCTATTGTGTTCATCCATGGTAAATGGGCCCCACAGGGCAAGGGGAGCCACTGGGAAGGGTTTGGAGGGAAAGAATGATATAATTAGCATGGTCTCTTTTCTGGTAGCCCATGTAAAAAATACCAGTTAGGAAGTTATTTCGATTGCACCCAGGCATCTCTTCCTGACCTGGGGACAGAGGAGTGGGGATGAGAAGGAGAAGTGAACTCTACGGGGCTGTAGAACGGATGGATACTCAGGGCTGTTTCCCTAGCAGGGAAGTGTGGGGCCAGGGAGATAGAAAGGAGCCCAGAATTTTGAAACCCAGATGCGGAAAGCCCTTGAAGCTCAGGAACTTCCCTCAGTTTTCACTGATTAACTGAAAAGCAGAAGTTAACGTAAATTAACTAACCCTGAAGTAAACATAAACTCTGGGTCACTTCTTTGGAAAATTAAAGTAAATGCATAGAGTTATTTACATCTTTACATTTAAAAACTATCTAAGGGAAATTGGCTTCCGAGACACCATGTGTTTTCACTCATCAAAGACCTATTTAGGGACATGACCACATCCGGAAAGCATTTGTGAGAGCATTAAGATATCACTGAAAAATGGGTTAAGAACAGGACAAACAAGTTACAAAAGGAGAGCTACAACTCGCCAAGAAAATATGAAGAAATACTAAGGCTCACCAAAAACACTCATGTCAAATAAAGCAACGTGTTACTATTTTCAACTATCAAATGAGCAACTTCTATGACTGTGTTAGTTATTAGGGCCTTCACCAGCTATTTCCAGCTCTCCCTTAAGGACTCACAAAGGACTCCGCCTCCTGGCTCTGCCGGGGTGGATGGGGCCAAGTGATTCGTTTTAGACAATGAAGTCTGAGCGGAGGTGACATTTGTCACTTCTGGGCTAGATGGCTTAGTTGCCAGTTGGAGATGCCCCAGAGCTTTCTTTCCTCCTGCAACAGTGACCAAGCAACATTCCAGATGGCGGCTGCTCAAGCAGGGGTCCCAAGGTGATGGACGCCTGGAGCAAAGCCCAACTGACACAGGAGGGACAGGGAGTTTGAGCGGAGGGTGAACTTGGGATGTCACATGCCACTAAAAATGGGGGTTGTTAATAACCCTACCAACGGATTCAATGGCAAGGCTCGATGCTGGCAAGGGGAAAATACAATGGGAATGGAATGCGCATTCCTCTAACTCGTGTTAAAAACAGTTACCACCTTTGACCCAAAAATTCCACTTACGGGGATCGATCCAAATATGTAAAAATGAAAACAAAATATGGAAAAAGCTTTATGGTGAAGGGATAGACTAATGACCAAAAGCATGGCCTTTAAGGCTGGGCACGGTGGCTCATGCCTGTAATCCCAGGACTTTGGGAAGCCGAGGTGGGCAGATCACCTGAGGTCAGGACTTCAAGACCAGCCTGGCCAATGTGGCAAAACCCTGTCTCTACTAAAAATACAAAAATTAGCCAGGAATGATGGCAGGTGCCTGTGATCCCAGCTACTCGGGAGGCTGAGGTGGGAGAATCGCTTGAACCTGTGAGGCGGAGGTTGCAGTGAGCTGAGATCACGCCATTGCATTCCAGCCTGGGCGACCGAGCAAGTCTCCATCTCAAAAACAAACACGCAAACAAACAAAAAAGCATGGCCTTTGTCAAACTGCTATCCATTTGAATTCTGGAATTGCCCCTTACCACTTATGTAGGTGATTTGTAGCCTTGGGTGATTTGTTTAACTGTCTAAACCTTAGTTTCTTTATCTGTAAGATGGGGGAGATATTTCTTTACCTCATAGTGTTACTGTAAGAATAATATAGATGCTGTATGTACAAACCTTAATGAGGCTAGCTGTGTGACTAGTAACACACACACACACACACACACACAAACACATCTCAATGTTGCTTTCTTAGTCCAACAGGAGAAAACTTGGATGGAACCCAGTAAGCCACAAAAAGGGTTAATAAGGGATAGTAAACCCATGAGATAGAAAATGTTTCTGTGATAATATTAATTTTAAAATCATAAGACAAAATTGATTACACAATATAATCACAATTATGGAAAAATAATGAATAGAAACATAATGAGCAGAAATATATCAAGATCATAATGAGTTGTGTTTGAAACATAAAATTATTGGTTTTTTTTCCTACTTCTCTGTTTTCCAAATTTCTTAAAGTGAGGCACATGTGTGGACCCTGAAAGGAGGCTTCTCTAGTTTTGAAGCCTAGGCCTGCCACCTCTCAGCTGTGTGACCCTGGGCAACTTATATAAGTTCTCTGGACAGGGTTCCCCACTTGCTAAATGGAAATCATGATATTGTTTCAGTAATTAATTAGATAATCCCTGTAAAGTTATAAGTATAACGCCTGGAACATAGTAAACAGTCAATAAATATTATCTATTTTTGTTGCAATTATCATTGTATGTTCCTTTTGTAATGTGGGAAAGAACTGTATTTCACAATCTATGATAAAGCTTTTAATAACAGAAGGTTGTCTGTAGCAAATACGATGCTCTTCACTTGGGAAGTTCACAGTCCAGGAAAGATAACAAGGCAAAAGACAAGCAGTTCAGGGCTACAGAGAAAAGCAGAAAGCACTCACCCCCAGGTCAGGACAAAAGAGATGGCCTAAATGCTGTCCCAAGAAAGGCACTTGGCTTGGAGCCTCCACATCCCCAAGGTCAGGGCCAGCATGTCGGGATGCACACAGAACTCTCTCACTGACAGCTGCCCCTGCAGCAGCTGGCTCACCCCCGTGATAGATGAGAATTACAGCCATTTTCAAGAGACCAACAGAAGGTGGGCCGTGTCCTGATAAGCTATAACAACAGTAGTAAAGTTCTAAGGAGACCAGAGGGTCCCCACAACCATACACTTCCCACGGCTGTGGCTGCTGTAATTATGGCTGTGACAGCTGGGCAGCCGGGGGACATGACTGGAATAGACTAAGGCATGGCATATGGCACTGCTGGTGGGCAAGGCCAGCCCATCCCTCCCTCAACCAGTGCCCAAGTTCAGCTGCATCCTCGGGCCTGACTGTCAGGATGCCATGAAATAGGTCCCCAGTGCACCCAGTGGGCAGGTGCAAGAGAAGGAAGAGCTGGAGTGCATCTTTCTGGTGCCCAGGCTTTGCTGGTGCCCAGGGCCAGACACACAGTGGGCACTCCACCCTTGCCAGCACTGTCTGGAATGGCAGCGACACATTCCAGAGCTCACTGCTGCTGGCAATGTGTTTGAACTCCCCAGCCTTCTACAGGAGGCCCATGCTAACAGAACACCCTCTAGTCACTCCTCCGAGGACTTACTGGCTGGTTCCTCCTCTCTGAAAACCACCCAGAATCATCTGTCCTCAGACAGAATTAATCGGTCACCTCTCCTCTCCTATGGCTGAGTCTTCAGTGCACATCTATCCAAGACCATCCCTTGAATCCATATCCACATATCTGTCTCCCCTCTAAGCTTCTTCTAAAGAGAGGCTGTGTCCTCCTCATTTTAAGTTCAATCATTAAAGAATGATTCATGATTAATGAATCATTTGTTCAATAAATAGAGTATGAACCATACAAGATAGACACACCATCCTGGGACCAAGAGTCCAACTAAATGAGAAATTACAAAGTAAAACTTTGGGATTATACTAGACCATGTTAAGGTGCATTACATGTGGCAATGAGACCTAATCAAGTCTTAAGAAACCAAGGAAGTATTCCTGCAGGAAGAGTGAATAGGTGTTAAAGAAGTTCATGAAAATTAATTGTGGAGAGGGGGCAATGATGGAGGAAGATTTAGAGAGCTGCCGAGAGACAAGTCTGGGTGAACTGTGGGGGCCTTTGCAGGACTGTTAAAGGCCATAGGAAGTCATATCGATGGCTTTAAGCCAAGAAATGGCATGATCGGGTCTGCATTTTATAAAGAGCAGTCTGGTTTTCTTTGGAGGGGAGAAAATGGGGCAAAGTAGCACTAACGGGCTAGGTTTGTCTCGTCTTAGCACAAGGCCTGGAACATAATCACTACCTTCTGTTTGTTGGCCTGAACTAAAGGAGGTGGAAACAGAATGGACAGGTGCCCAGGTGGCACATTTCAGGGTTTTACTCACCCTATTATCCAACATGCATCGGGTCAACCCCTCAGGCCCCTGTCTTGGGAGCCACCACCCCACCCCGGACAGCCTTTGAAGATAATCCATTTCCTTCAAATATCTCCGTGTGCACCTTCCTTGCCCTCTGAGATAGCAACACCTACCTGCAGACGTGAATGCGCTGAGCTCCACGCCCTCTATCCGGAAGGGGATCACCAGGATGGCAGGGAAGGAGCGCTGCCAGGAAGTTTTCCAACTCCAGTTTCTGGGTCTGTATTTAATTCCGGATCTATCAGCTAAGCATTTAGGGTGCTGCCACTCAAGCTCTGTGTTTACACAGCTAAATGCCTCTGCTCCTATTGACACAGTGTCGATGAAGAGGGATGCGTCAGGCTCCACCACCACCAAGCACGTCGTGTGTCCCAGATTGATGAAGCTTCCTGACCCACTCCAGCCCCGGCAGCTGCATGGCTCCTGCCACTCGGCCCAGCAAGCTGTTCTCCATCATCTCCATTAATTAAGGACTGTCATAGCGGGGAGGTGACACAGCAAATCCTAAATACTTGCCTCAAATCTCAGCTTCCAAATTCCCAGGAGTCTTACCCTGAAAACAGAAAAGTCAGATTTACCAGTGGGGTTTTTATCTTTCTGTTTACAAAATTACTACCTGCTCCTTATAGCAAATGCTAAGAAATGCACACACACAAACATACCCAGAAGAAAATAATTATCACTCATGATCCCCCCCATTCAGAGGTAAATGCTGATAGCTTTTAAATTCTTATGTATATTTCTTCCATGCATATATACACATGTTTAATCCTGATATTCAAGGACTAAGTTCACGTCAGTAAATTGTTTCCTACAACATTACTGTTAATCGCTATGTAGTTTTCTGCCATATGACTGTCCTGTACTTCAGCCAATCTTCTATTGAACTCAATGTCGTGCTATTATAATCAATACGGTAATGAACATCCTGGAAATAAATCCTTAGAGAAGAGTTCATTAGACTTCGTTAGAATAAATATATGATGGAAAAATAACCTACCAAAAGAAATTTGCTTTTTTAACACTTTGGTTATGCATTGTAAAATCACACTTTAGAGATGTATCAATTTATTCCTCCACCAACAGAATAACCCCTACAACGCAATTGCATATGCTACTAACGTAGCAACAGCATCTGGATAGTACTCCTGATCACTATCCTGTTACAAAGAGTTAATGCTTACCTAGAACTTTCTATGTTCCTGGTACTGAGCAAAATACATTAAATATATTGTTCCTTTTCCTGTTAGCTCTTTACTTTCTAGTGAGGGTGAACTTCTTTCCCTTCCATTCATTGGCCACTGTGATTCTTCGTTATAAAATTTCCTGCAGTTTTCTTGGCCTATTTTTTAGTGTGTTTGTCATTTCATTATTGGTTTGAAAGCAGTCTGATAGAATAAGGATACTATACACTTGAGTTGCAAAAATGCTTTCCCCCAGGTTGTGGTTTAACATTTAGTTTTGTTTATGATCATGTCGACATAAAGAATTTTGTCATTTTGGAGTAGTCAAATGTGTTGGTCTCTTATTTTACAGATTACGCCTTTACATATACTCTGAGTACTTGCATACCACAGCATCAGATAAATATTCATGTGTTTTCCTTAAAATCTTTCTATGGCTTTAAATTTTATATTAAATATTTTATCAATCTGAAATTTGTTAGTGCACGTGGTGCTGTAAAGATCTATTTTTTTTCCACACGGTCAGCAAATTGACCTAATTTGACTTACTGAATTCCTCATCTTTTCCCCACTGATTTGAAATGCCACATTTATCTTATATGAAATTCATATTTACATGGGCCTGCTTCAGCTCTCCTCGTACTGTTCCATTGATTTATCTGTCTATTCCTGCAATTAAACCAGACTATTTAAATATATACGAAGCTACAAGGACGTCATTGCACATTGCTTACCCAGTAGTATAAGTTCCTCCTCACCCTTCTATTTTTTCAAGACATTCTCAGCAATTCTAAAGTGCCAGATGAATGTCAGAATCATTTTATAAAGCACCACCCCTCCAAAGTCCCACTGATATCTTCATTTGGATCCCATTAAACATCTAGATCATGTAGAGAGAATCAGTAACTTTATGTTATTTTAATTTTAATTCAATAACATGGCATATTTTTAATTCATATTCCTTATTTTTATTTCATCACATTTCTACATATTCCTTGTAAACTTTTCCCTAGATATTTTATTGTTTTGTTGCTTATGTAAATGGCACTTTAAAAATCATCTTACCATTGGTGTAAAGAAAAACTAACTTTTTACTTATGTGATTATGTTGACCAAACTTTATCTTTAAACTTGCTTGATAGTGTAGTAATTTTTCAGTTTGTTCCCTCGAGTTCTCCAGGCAGACAATTCTACTTCATCCAAGTGTCAGTAACTGTATCATCAACTACTTTCAAATAGTAAATCCTCTATTTTGTAGTCTTGTTTTATTCAATTGGTCAGAATTTTTAAACTGTGTTAAATATGGCATGGATAGTAAGAATTCTTTCATATGTAAATAGAAACACCTCTAGTTTTCCATTCTAAAATATAGTTAAGCTGCTGACTTTGGGGTGACAGCTTCTTTCTTGATAAAGAAGGTTCAATTTCTATCATACTAATATGGTTTAGATTTTGTTTCCTGGGAATGAGTGTTGAATTTTATTATAAGCCATTTCAATAGGAGATGTGTGTAAATTTTCTCTCTTGACATACTAATGTATTTAAATACATTATTATACTTATAATTAGCATTATTATATTATTATAATTAGTATTATATTATAATTAGTATTATTGTATTATTATGATTACAATTAGTTTTATATTATAATTAGTATATTATCAAATATACTAATATATTTAAACATATTGGTACATTTCCTAATATTAAATTATTCTTGAATTACTTAATGGAAAAAAACTGAACCAGAAGATATTGTTCTTTTACTCCACTGTCAGATAGTTTTCACATATTATTTAGCATTTTCACAATTTCACATTGTATTCACATTTTCACATAGTATTTTCACAGTTTCCTTTTTTTGAACTATCTTCGTCCAGCTTCAATATTAGAGTCACCACTTCATAAAATGAATTAACTAGTGTTTTTGATGCAGGTCAGGTGAGCCCCAAAGTGAGACTTAGCCTGCGAGGGTTCTTGGCTTTGCCCAGAAAAGAATTCAAGGGCGAGCCGGTGGTAGGGTAGAAGAAAGCAACTTTATTGAAGCAGCAGTGTTACAGCTCGGTGACTGCCCCTGCAGAGCAGGGCTTCCCCACAGGCAGTATGCTGAGAGCAGCAGCTCAGGACAGTTCCGCAGTCAGATTTCTATCTACTGTTAATTACAGGTAGAGTAAGGGGCAGTTAATGCGGAAATTTCTAGGAAAAGGGTAATAGCTTTGGGTAATTGGATCATTGCCATGGAAAGAGGTAGTAATTCCTGGGTGTTGCCATGGCAATGGTAAACTGACATGGTGCACTGGTGGGAGTGTCTTATGGAAAGATGCTTCCACCTTTCCCCTGTTTTAGCTAGTCCTCAATTTGATCCAGTGTCCAAGCCCCACCTATGGAGTTGAGTCCCACCTCCTACCTTATTTTTAGGGGTATCTATGCTCCGAAACTATTTGTATAAAAAAATACATTTCCCATGAAAGCATCTGCGGTTTCTTTTGTTGTTGTTGAAAGTAAACTTTTGATAACTTTGAACGGTTCTCTCTTAGTTACTCACTTGTTCGAGAGTTTCATAGTCTTGAGTTTTCTTAAAATTTTCTAACATTTATTGTAAAAATAATATTAAAATGGTATTTGATTATTTACTCTCATTTTTCTCATAATTTGTTTTTATGTTTGAGGGGAATTTTATCCTCATTTCCTTGATAAATATATTAGAAATTTACTTATATTTTAAAGACACAGAACTTAGATTTATTTGTTGATCCTGCTACCTATTTATTTTTGTTTTGAAAATAATTTATTTCATTGTGGTTAATTTAATTTTTTTTTTTTTTTTTTTAGAAAGAGTCTCGCTCTGTCACCCAGGCTGAAGTGCAGTGGCATGATCTCGGCTCACTGCAATCTCTGCCTCCCAGGTTCAAGCAATTCTCCTGCTTCAGCCTCCCAGCTGGGTCTAAAGGCATGCACCACCATGTCAGGCTAATTTTTGTATTTTCAGTTGAGATGGAGTTTTGCCATGTTGGCCAGTCTGGTCTCGAACTCCTGACCTCAGGTGATCTGCCCACCTCAGCCTCCCAAAGTGCTGGGATTACAGATGTGAGCAACCGCGCCCAGCCAGTTAATTTAAAGACAAAGGATTCATAATGTAGTAGTGATGACTTGTGGTCTGTACTTATCTTCCTCAATATATACATATATACAAAAGCTTTTACATACATAATATATAGTATTATATATATATTTATGTACATATATATCATACATGTGAAAGGTCTTAAATTTGAAATATGTTAAATATTAATTGTGTTTTAAATGTTTAATACATATTAAGGCTTACACATTAAAGCTTTTAACTTTTTAATTCCTTTCCCTTTCTTTTGTACTCTTTATTTGCAATTGCCTTCCTAGTATTTATTTACATAATTGCATTTTATCACCCAATTCCTTTACATTTACACTTTTAGACTGAATAATGGAAGTAGACTATGAATTTTCCTACATTCAGCTTCGACAGCATCCCATGAGTTTTGCTTCTTCATGGCCTCTTTGTCAGTATTTTCCATTGTTTACTATGATTGTGATACACAGTCACAAAAAAAAGATAGAAAGAGAAGTTTTAAACCATCAAAATTATATCACCAACATTTTCTCCTATTTTAATGATTGGTTTTTCTAGATAAACTTATGAATGTATGTTGTTCATAAATTCAGTGTAGAAATACATAGACAAAATTAGTAGATCATAAAATAATGATCACATAAATAATGATCTCTACGGCAAATGACACCATGAACCAAGTTTTAAAAACAACAAATTATGAAATTTTACAACCTATGACAAAGGAATTTCATTTCAATCAATAAGAAAAAATAACTATTGCAGTGAGCCGAGATCGCGCCACTGCACTCCAGCCTGGGTGAGAGAGCGAGACTCTGTCTCAAAAAAAAAAAAAAAAATAACTAAATCTACAAAAATATACACAGAATATAAACAGACCACTGGTCAATATCACTAAACCTGTGCTTTCCAACACAAAATAAAGGAAACGGAGGACTAACGATGATTCAGGGCAACTTGTTCATGCCCTTCCTCCATTTTTGAAATTGGGTTGTCAATTTTTTTTGTTTTTTTTTTTTTGGAGGCAAGGTCTTGCTGTATTGCCCAGGCTGGAGTGCAGTGGCACCATCAGGGCTCACTGCAGCCTCAACCTCCCAGACTCAAGCAATCCTCTTGCCTCAGCCTCCTGAGTACATGGGACTACAGGCACACACCACCACGCCAGGCTAATTGTTTTAAATTTTAGTGGAGATAAGGTCTTACTATGTTAACCAGCTTGTCTTGAACTCCTGAGCTCAAGCGGTCCTCCCACCTCCCAAAGTGCTGGGATCTCAGGCGTGAGCCACTGCACGCAGTCATGTTGTCTTTTTACTTACTGATTTAAAAAAAAACTTTATTTGTGATATTAATGCTTTATTGTTTATTTTGAAAAGTCTTTTTCATGATTTGTCATTTACATTTTAATATTAAGAACAATTTGCTATATATTTCTTAAAAAATTAGTCAAATCTGTGGGTCTCACCTGTAGCAAACACATACTAAGTGTTTAATATTAATACGTATGTACTAAGCCCACAAGATTTAGCTCAGCATAGGTTTCACTCAATTACTGTAGCCAAAGACACTCAAACTCCAGCAGCTTCTTGAAAATTCTGTCTGTTCATTAACGTACATTGACTCTAATTTGGAGTCAAGCATATAAGTCTTTTTAATAAGAATTATCACAATTCTTCAGTCATTATTTACTTAGAGTTTCAAAATCAATTTTGCAATTTCTATCACATATATTAAGCACATGCCATCAATTTTAAAAAATTTTTTTCTTTTCGTGTCATCAATTTTTGTCTTAAAACAATACATAGTAGTGTCATAAAAATTACATTTTCTTCTGAGGACAGGCTTCTTAAAAAAAAAACTGCCTATCCCTCTTAAATGTTATATTTAAATCCAAAGAATGCAAGGATATGATTGCTGGATTTATTAAGTGCAGTACTTGAAAAATATGAAATTTCCAATCACACTTGAAGTATGTGAATAAATAAAATGTGTTAATTTGTATTAACATTTTTAGGTCTGCAGAAATGGCATTGAATATGTTACACCTGCTATAGCTAGGACACCAAGTTTCTTATACACTCAGCTCATTTACATCTTTCCAAAACAATAGCTAACATTGAGCTTAATGGCAAAAAAGTCAAAACATTTATAATAAAATGAGTAAGAAAACACAGGTGTCATCATTCACTACCATTATTTAACATTTCACAAAATGTTAAAAGCTTCTCCTAATTTTTTCTGTAAAATAGCTATGGATGTATCTTTCCCTAACTTGATTAACAAATATTCCTGCCTCAAATTGACAGCACCAGGTGAGGCACTAAAGAAATTCTTTAAAATCGGTAATACAGTAAGTATGTGCTCAATCTTTGCATTCAACTCTATGTACCTCACTGTGTATTTAAGGAAAGTACCACATTATTTTGATACCAGTTGCTTAATAATATAATTTGTTAAATATCTCAATATAATACATTTACTTCCCTCCACTCCCATCCTCATTACTCTTTGTTCAGAATGTTAGTTCTACTCTTCCACTTTTACTTTTCCAGATAAACTTTAAGATTATTTTGTCAATTTCAAAAAGTCAGTAAGGAGAGAAGAGGTTGAGAATGGAAGGGATTGCATCAGGGTGTTTTGTTTGTTTTTGAAGCAGAGTCTCACTCTGTCACCCAGGCTGGAATGCAGTGGCACAATCTCGGCTCACTGCAACCTCCACCTCCCAGGTTCAAGCAATTCTCCTGCCTCAGCCCCCAGAGCTGGGACTACAGGCATGTGCCACCATGTCCAGCTAATTTTTCTATTTTTAGTAGAGATGGGGTTTCGCCATGTTGACCAGGCTGGTCTTGAACTCCTGACTTCAGGTGATCCACCCACCTTGGCCTCCCAAAGTTGCATCAGGGTTTTGACTAGCGTTGCGTTCACGTTGCAAGTAACTTAGGGATGTTGCAGTCCCTCGCCTCCTTGCCTAGAACAACATCCTCATTGTTCTCCAGGCTCTTCCCCTAGTTGGTCTTTCCTTGTAGTCTCTATCAATACATGATGTTATTTACAGGAAAAGGGTCCCGATCCAGACCCCCTGGAGAAGGTGCTTGGATCTCACACAATAAAGAATTAAGGTGAGTCCATACAGTAAAGTGAAAGCACATTTATTAAGAAAGTAAAGGAATAAAGAATGGCTACTTCATACACAGAGTAGCCCCGAAGGCTGCTGGTTGCCCATTTTTATGGTTATTTCTTGATGATATGCTAAATAAGGAGTGGATTATTCATGTTTCCCCTTTTTAGACCATATAGGGTAACCTCCTGACATTGCCATGGCATTTGTAAACTGTCATGGTGCTAGTGGGAGTGTAGCAGTGAGGACGACCAGAGGTCACTTTTGTGGCCATCTTGGTTTTGGTCGGTTTCCTGACTGCAATCTGTTTTATCAGCAAAGTCTTTATGACCTGTATCTTGTGCCAACCTCCTATCTCATCCTGTGACTTAGAATGCCTTAACCATCTGGGAACGTAGTCCAGTAGGTTTCAGCCTCATTTTACCCAGCTCCTATTCGAGATGGAGTTGCTCTGGTCCATACGCCTCTGACAATTACATTATACACTTGGTTTTTTTTCTATGCCACTTGCCATCTCCGCAGCTGAAATACAAACTCCAGGAGAGCAGGACTGTCTCCAACTCACTCCTGTATCTCCAGTGCCACAAACGAAGTCTGTACCCACCAATATTTTGCAATCAAGGGCTGAGGCTCATAGTTTTTTAGTTTTCTTAGGCTTTCAGCTACATAATCATATCATCGACAAATAGTGACGTATGCCTCTTGCTTTTCAATATATATTCTTACGTCACTTTCCTGTCTAATGACATTGCCTCACAATTCCAGAATTCTGTTAAATAAAAGCAATGATTAAGCACATACTTGTAATATTGATTTTAAAGGATTTCTTTTTATTTATTTTATATGTTTAAATTTATTTTATTTTTTTTTTTTATGAGACAGAGTCTCATTGTGTCACCCAGGCTGGAGCGCAGTGGCACAATCTCAGTTCACTGCAACCTCTGCCTTCTGGGTTCCAGAGATTCTCCTGCCTCAGCCTCCTGAGTGTCTGGGATTACAGGCATGCACCACCACACCCAGCTAATTTTTGTACTTTTTAGTAGAGACGGGGTTTCACCATGTTGGCCAGGCTGGTCTCAAACTCTTGACCGTAGGTCATCTGCCCGCCTTGGCCACCCAAAGTGCTGGGAGTACAGGTGTGAGCCACCGTGCCCGTCCTAAAGGATTTCTTTAGTGTCTCGCCTGGTGCTGTCATTTGAGATACAAATCTTTGTTAATCAAGTTAGAGAGAGATACTTCTATGTCTATTTTACTGTGAAAATTCAGGAAAAGCTTTTAAAATTTTGTTAAATGTTAAATAATTGTAGTAATAGAAGACACCTGTGCCTTCTTATTCACTTTATTGTAAATGTTTTGATTATTTTGCCATTAAGCCTAATGGTAGGTATTGTTTTTGAAAGATTTATTTATGTTCTTTGTGTTATGAGAATTCTCTTGAGAGAATTATCTTGATTTTTCATAGATGTGCTTTGAAAGTTTAAAAGAAGGAGAATGCCTACGCCTACAGCTATTTGAGAGTGGCTCTTTCGCAAACGTGTACCACGGTATTTGTCTATTTAGCTTTTCTCCTTCTTTAATCAAGATTAATCTGCATCTTTGTTTATAAAATTATCCATTTCATCCATGCGGTCAAAGTTTTTACATCAGAATTTTACAAATAGTCTATTCTGTCTTTCAATTCTCTGTTTGTGGTTCTTTTACTTTCTCCTTATTAATAGTATGCTTTTATATTTTTAGGTTTTATAGTTTATTTATTTTACCATAGTTTAATCTGGCTCTTAGTTTTCTTTAATTTATTTATTTGGTTCCTCGTTCATCACATTTCAGCTTTTATCACTACCTGGGTCTAATGTGTTGCTTTTTAGTCCCCCTTTTGAGTTGAATTCTTAATTAAGTAACTCTTAATTCTGAATTACTTAATTTAATGTCTTTTTTGTTTTGTTTGACTCTTAAAGGGTAAAGAATATGAATTTTTCCTCTCAGTACTGTCCTGAGTACAAGATATTCTATAATTGCAGTTTTGTTTTAATATTCAGCCTAAAGGTTTGGTTTTGTTCTGATTTTTGAGCGCTAGTGTTATTGTTTTAATGGATAAATGGTTAGAATAACAGAAGGGCATTTTCTATTGTTATCAGATACTATTCCTAAATTGGTCAATGAATATAACTTGTAGTGTATTTAGTTTTTGAATCTACTAACAGTTTGATGGCCTAATTTGTATTCTGTGAGAACGATGTGGACTCCCCTGTAGAGGTCAATGCGTCGGTGTGGGGCCAGTGGCTAGACTTCATTGGTCAGCTTGGTGAGTCAAGGGCTAAGAGATGCATTAGGCACCATGGTTATACAGCTGTAGAGTGTGTCATTTCTCCTTTGTCCTTTATCAAAGTTAGTATTTTGTAATTTTGTTCATAACCACCCAAGACAGTTGCTCCTTTGTTTTGAATTGTTACTTACATCACTCTGAGATGCTCTTAGACCTATTTACTTTTTACATGTTAATGTAACAACTGTTATATAGTGCTAGCTATGCCAGGTGATATAGTTTGGCTGTGTCCCCACCCAAATCTCATCTGGAATTGTAGTTCCCATAATCCCCAAGTTTCATGGGAGGGACCCGGTGGGAGGTAATTGAATCATGGGGGCAGTTACCCTCATGCTGTTCTTATGGTAGTGCATGAGTTGTCATGAGATCCGATGGTTTTATAAGGGGCTTTTCCCCCTTTTGCTAGGGACTTCTCCTTGCTGCTGCCATGTGAAGAAGGACATGTTTGCTTCCTCTTCCTCCATGATTGTAAGTTTCCTGAGGCCTTTCCAACCATACTGAACTGTGAGTCAATTTGAACTCTTTCCTTTATAAATTACCAGGTCTTGGATATGTCTTTAGTAGCAGCATGAGAATGGTCTAATACACCAGGCATCTTATAAATATTAAGTCATTTAATCCCTGCAACAACCAATGAGCTAGGTATTATTATTCTCATTATACAGATTAGGAGCTAAGATACAGAGACATTCAGTTCCAAGCTCTAGGCACCATAAAGAGAAGGTCAGAAGTGTTCTTCATCCCAAGTTCCAGATTTTCTGCTCTTTTTAAAATTATTTGTATTGAGATAGAATTCACTTATAAAATGTGCCACTTTAAATATAATATAATTCAGTGAGTTATAGTATATTCACTGTGTTGTGTAGCCATCACTACTAACTAATTCCAGAACATTTCCATTACCCATAAAAGAAATCTTGTACCATCAGCAAAATACTGACCTCACCCCCACATCCCTCACCCCCTATCAATCACTCATCTGCTTTCTCTCTATATAGATTTGCCTATTCTGGACATTTCATATAAATGGAACCACATGACTGTGGCCTTTTGTGCCTGGCTTCTTTCACCTACCATAATGCTTTCAGGTTCATCCATATTTTAACAAGTGTCATTACTTCACTCCTTGCTATAGCTGAATAATATTCCATTGTATGGATATACCACATTTTATTTATCCACTCATCAGCTGATGGACATTTGGATTGTTTCCACTTTGGGGCTAATACGAACAATACCTTTATGAACATTCATATACCCATTTTGGGTGAACATATGTTTTCAATTCTCTTGGATATGCACTTTGGAGTAAAATTGCTGGGTCATATGGTAAGACTATGTTTAACTTTTTGAGGAACTGCCAAACTGTTTTCCAGAGTGGCTGCACTATTTTATATTTCCACCAGCAATGTATGTGGCAGAATCTGTGCTGTCAAGGGCTGTAATGTATTACTAATCAGCATTTAACTTGAATTTAACTCGTTCAGATATCATTTTGTTTACCCCCACTTTATTTCTGCTTGTATTTGTATGACATCTCCAAATTTTACCTTCAGACTGGGTCGTTCATAGTTAAATATCTCTCTTTAACACAACACCTGCAAAACTTGTGGGCTTTGGACAACTATAAGATTATTTAACTATTAAATCAAGATTTGTTGCTACAGCAGATATATTTACTCTTACTTTGCTGTATTTATTTTATGCTTTCTCTTTTTAATGTTTTCTTCCTCTTTATTTTTTTCTCTTTTGCTCTATATGAGGTCTGTTTTATTTTTTTCCCATCTGGTAATTTGGACGTAGTACAGTTAGATTATATTTCTGGTGGTGGCTATGTTTTAACTTTATGTAAAATCTTTAAACATGTATTATCAATTATCAGTTTCAGATATGAAGCAAGATGTTTTAGTATTTTCTACAAAAGATGAAGATTCTGCATACTATCATTATATCTGGCGCCATCCTCATCACACACTGTTCTCTAAATTGGTATGCTCTGATATTTCTGACCCTACTAATTTTAGCTATATTATAATTATTTCTATATTGTGCAGCTTTTCTCCCTAGAATAAGAATATTTTGATGCTGTCTTGTAATGTTAATTATCGGTGCTATTTGGCTCGGTTCTATGATCAGTCCTTTCATAAAACAGCCTCTTCTTTTGTGGATCTTCTGGTTTGCTAAAATAAAAAAGCAAATGGGCGATACATCCTCTGAGTCCTCGCATGTTGGAGACTTGTTCCTACAGCTTTTACTAAAGACAAACAAGTGGACTGAATATAGTATTCTCAGATCACATGTTTTTCCATCACAAATTTCCTTGACCTATTTTCTCAGACTTTCTGGGATCTGATGTTGCTGAGGAAATTCTGACCAAACCAGGATTTTAAATTTTCTTTGTGATTTGTTTTTAAGACCTGGGCGTTTGTTGGATTCATCCTTGAATTTTAATAATTTTCACCAGGCATTATTGCATATATTATTCAGAACACAGTAAGCCCAGTCATTTTTGTCAATTTAGTTTTTCCTGCATTTCAGGATGATTTTTGTTGTGTAACTGCACGCTATTTTGGTTTCCACTTGTTGTATGCTCTAGGTCGGTCAGCCCACGTGTTGCTATGGCAAGCATGCCCCAGTAGCCTTCCATATATGCCTTCCTTTCTCTCGTGGTTGTTATTTATTTTTCATTTTCCTTTGCATCTTCCAAGATTGTCTAAAGCCTGTTCATACTCCCAGCCCCCGACTCAGGTTTCTGCGGTATTAACTATCTTCTTTGCTACTTCTATTTTGTACATTCTGCACTGGTGTTATTTTTCCCTCAGTTTCTTTCCTTAAACCTGGCAAATGTCTTTTCTTCTCAGTCTGTTCTTTGATCAAGCTTCCTGTACACTTGCAGCTGACCAGCAGAATAATACTGGATAAACATCTCAAAATGGAACTAACATATATACCCTCTGCTTTTTTATTCCCTTCCCCATGTCTTACAATTATGGCTTGTTACGTTGGCTTTTCCACTGGTTACCTTTTAAAGCTTAAGTAACGTACTACAACTTTTATTCCTCTTTCATCCGTGTTTGATGGTGGCTTCTAATCCCCCACTGTGTGAAGTCAGGACACCTGTGTCCTTACTCCTCCTTGTACATCTTCCCCCGACACATTTTGATCCTCCAATCAGTCAAGTCTTCCACATGTCCTTCTTAGGGTGACTCTAAAACATGAAAACCATGAATCAGTATTATCACAATGAAACTATTCAGTGCAGGCCAAAAAATGTACCAGAATTCTACCTTCTTCTCAGAAACTCTGTGCCATAGACCCTGGAGATTCAGAGAAGAATATTCCTAGCACAAAAAATAAAGTGGAATCTAATTTTTTGCATCAAGTGTTTAAAATAACAGAGCAATTTTGTTGGCTTCCTATTGAATATATGACATTCTTGCAGTTTTTTTGTCTTTGTTGTTTTGTTTTTCTCCTGGAGTTTATAATTACATTTATTTTTTTGCAGTGCTTTTTGCTTTTGTCATATTTATTTTTTAAAGACTCTTCAGATACTTTTTATTCTATCATATTCTGACATTTTCCTTCCAAATCCCTCTCCTCTATCCCCTACAATAAACCACTTGCCTACTTCAACTGCTGCATGGCTGTCATCCTGGGATCTCAGATCAGTGCCTCCCTGTTTCCTAGATAGGTATATGTCTTTCTCTTCTTGATTTAGTTCCTCATAGTCCTAGAGACATATCCATACCCCTTTTTAAGGAGGGGCTTGCTTAAACATTACAACATCACAAGAAAGCTACAGACCAATTTTCCTCAAAAACATGGTTATGCTTTAGCAAATACAATCTAGTAATATACACATATATATACACACATATATATATTTGTGTGTATATATATTTCTATGCATGGGAATACATATGTATTTTGTATATATATGTGTGTGTGTGTATATATATATATATATATATATATATATATATATATATATATATAAAATCGGATTTATCCTAGAAATTCAGGATTGCTTAATTGTCAAAAATCCATGTATTTCACAGTTAACAAATTAAATAAGAAAAATCATGATCTCAATAGATGCACAAAACAACAAATTCTAACACCTATTCTTGGTAAAAAATAAACAAACAAAACAACAACAACAACAACAATAAAAATCTCTCAGCAAACAAGAACAGAAGGGAGCTTTCTCAGCCTCTGAATTGTGAAACACTTAATGGCAAAACACTGAACATTTTTCTGCCAGGATAAATTAAAAGGCAAGGGCATCAAATATCACCACATGTATGATAAACACTGGTCTAGACAGTAAGACACTGCAAGAAAAGAAAAATACTCATACCTAGTGAAAAGGAAGAAATATAATTGTCTTTATTTGCAAAGAATATGATTATCTGTTTACAAATATTAAAGACTCTACCAAAACAAGCTAGAACTAATATGTGAATCCTTTTGCCAGTGGTGGGTCTTGCTTCCATGTTGATGGCTGCTGACTGATCAGGGTGGTGGATGCTGAAGGTTGGGGTGTTTGTGGCGATTTCTTAAAATAAGACAACAGTTAAGTTTGTCACGTCAATTGACTTTTTCTTATACAAAAGATTTATCTGTAGCATGTGATACTGTTTTATAGCATTTATCTACAGTAGAACTTCTTTCAAAATTAGAGTAAATACTCTCAGACCCTGCCGCTAGTTTCTCAACTAAGTTTATGCACTATTCTAAATCCTTTGTTGTCATTTCAACAATATTCACAGCATTTTCACCAGGAATAGATGCCATCTCAAGAAACCACAGTCTTAGCTCAACCGTAAGGAAGCAATTCTTCATCCATTCAATTCTGATCATGAGATTGCAACCAATTCAGTCCCATCTTCAGGCTCCATTTCTAATTCTAGTCCTCTTGCTGGTTCTACCACATCTGCAGTTACTTTCCCCACTGAAGTCTTGAACGCCTCAAAGTCAACTTTTTCCAAACTGCTATTATTGTTCATTTTTTACTTCCTCCCATGAATTACAAATGTTCTTAATGGCATCTAGGTAGGTGAATCCTTTCCAGAAGGTTTTCAATTTATGTTGCCCAGATCCATCAGAGGAATTACTGTTGATGGCAGCTATTGCCTTACAAAATGTATTTCTTAAATAATAAGACTTGAAAGTTAAAATTACACCTTGATCCATGGGCTACAGCACTGATGTTGTGTTAAACAGGCAGGAAAACGACATTAATTTCTTTGTACATCTCCATCAGAGTTCTCAGGTAAGCTAGTGCTTTGTCAATGAGAAGTAATATTTTGAAAACAAAAAAGATCTTTTTTTTCTGAGTAGTAGGTCTCGACAATGGGTTTAAAATATTCAGTAAACCAGGCTGTAAACGGATGAGCTGTCAATCATATTTTGTTTTTCCATTTCTAGAGCACAAGCAGAACAGATTTAGCATAATTCTTAAGGGTCCTAGAATTTTCTGAATAGCTGGTGAGCACTGGTTTTAACTTAGTGTCACCAGTTGAATGAGCCCCTAATGATAAGGTTAGTCTGCCCCTGAAGCTTTGAAGCCAGGCATTGACTTCTCTTCTCCAGCAATGAAAGTCTTAGGTGGCTTCTTTTCCCAATAGAAGTCTGTTTTGTCTGCATTTAAAATCTGTGGTTTAATGTTGCCATCTTCATCAATAATCTTAGCTAAATCTTCTGGGTAACTTGCTGCAACTTCTTCATCAGCACGTGCTGCTTCACCTTGTACTTTTATGTTATAGAGACGGTTTCTTTTCTTAAGCCTCATGAACCAGCCTCTGCTAGCTTCCAACTTTTCTGCAACTTCTTCATCTCTCTCAGCCTTCATAGTATTAAAGAGAGTTAGGGGCTTGCTCTGGATTAGGCTTTGACTTAAGGGAATGTTGTGGCTGGTTTGATCTTCTTACCTGACCACTAAAACTTTCTCCATATCAGTAATAAGTCTGTTCAGCTTTCTTATCATTCACATGTTCACTGGAGTAGCACTTTTAATTTCCTTCAAAAACTTTTTCTTTGTATTCACAACTTGGCTTTCTAGTGTAAGAGGCCTAGGTTTCAGCCTATCTATCTCTGCTTTTTGTCTGTCTTCCTCACTGAGCTTAATCATTTCCAGCTTTTTATTTAAAATGAGAGATGCACAACACTTCCTTTCCCTTGAACACTTAGGGGCCATTGTAGGGTAATTAATTGTCCTAATTTCAATATTGCTGTGTCTCAGGAAATATCTAAGCCCAAGGAAAGGGAGAGAGAAGGGGAAATGGCCAGCCAATGGAGCGGCCAGAACACACACAACATTTATGGGTTAAGTTCATTGTCATATGCGGGTGCAGTTCATGGTGACCTAGAACAATTACAATAATAATATCAAAGATATAAGAATAATGAAAAAGTTTGGAATATTGCAAAAATTACCAAAATATGACACCAAAACCTGAAGTGAGCACAAGCTATTGGAAAAATGGTGCTGATAGACTTACTCAACACAGGGTTGGCACAAACCTTCAATTTGTAAAAAACACAGTATCTCCAAAGCACGATAAAGCAAAGCACAATAAAATCAGGTATGCTTGCACAACAGCCTCAGAAATAGAAACTGCTGGGGGATAAATTGAACAAGATAGGTGCAAGGCCTATAAACTGAAAACTACACAGTATGGCTGTAAGAAAGTAAACAAAAGCTCAACATATCTTCAAATCAACCTATAGATTCATTGCAATGCTACTCAAAATCCCAACAGCAGTTTTGTTGAAATTGGCAAGCATACACATACGTGTGTGTGTGTGTGTGATATATATATATATATATGTGCATATATATATGTGTGTGTGTATATATATATATGTATATCTTCCCCCAGCTATATATATATATATATATATATATATATATATATGTATACATATATAGCTAGGCACAGTGGCTCATGCCTGTAATCCCAGCACTTTGGGAGACTGAGCGGGGGGGAGATCATGAGGTCAGGAGTTCGAGACCAGCCTGACCAACATGGAGAAACCCCGTCTCTACTAAAAATACAAAAATCAGCTGGGCGTGGTGGTTCATGCCTGTAATCCCAGCTACTTGGGAGGCTGAGGCAGGAGAATCACTTAAACCCAGGAGGCAGAGGTTGCAATGAGCCGAGATCACACCCCTGCACTCCAGCCTGGGCAACAAGAGCAAAACTCATCTCAAAAAAATAAAAGATAAATAAATAAATAAATATCCGACTGTGTACATGTGTATTTACTTATATGGAAATGCAAAGATCTAGATTAGCTAAAGAAATTTGTTAAAGAACAAAGTTAAATAACTCATATTACCTGATTTCAAGCTTACTATAAAGCTGCAGTAGTGAAGACAGTGTGCATTAGTTAAAGGACAGACTTACTGCTTAACAGAATGAAATAAAGAGGTCAAAAATACACCCACTCAAACATGGTCAATTGATTTTTGACAAAAGTACTAAGAAAATCCAGTGAGGAAAGGATAGTCTTTTTAACAAATGTGCTGGAAAAATTGAACATCGATGTGCAATAAATAAATAAAGGAACTTGACATCACACCAGACACAAGCATTAACTCAAACTAAATTGTAGACTTAAATGTAGGAACTGATTGTGTATATTCTGGAATAAAATATAAAAGAAAGTTATTGTGACCTTAGATTAAGCAAAGATTTCTTAGATACACAAAAAGAAAGACCCCCAAAAAATGACCAATTGTATTTTATTATAATTAAAGACTTTTGTACTTCATAAGACACCATTATGAGAATGAAAAAGCAAGCCAGGACTGGGGAAAAATTTTCACAAAACAGTATCTCATAAAAGACTTGTAACCAGGATATATAAAGAACCCATACAGTACAATAAAAAATAAAATTAGCAAAATTTTTTAATTGTCATTTCACAAAAGAATGTATAGAGATGGCAAATCAGCATGAGAAAAAATGTTCAACATCATTAGACATTAGGGAAATGCAAATTAAAATCAAAGTGAATTACCATCATACACCTATTAGAATAGTGAAAAAAATGCCAAGTGCCCAGCCAGAATGGCCATTATTATAAAGTCAAAAACCAATAAATGTTGGTGTGGAGGCTGTGAAAAGGGAACATTTATATACTGTTGGTGGGAATGTAAGTTAGTAAAACCTTTATGAAAAACAGTATGAAGATTTCTCAAAGAACTAAAAGTGATCTACCATTTGATCCAGCAATCCCACTACTGGGCATGTATACCCCAAGGGAAAGAAGTCACTGTATCAAAAAGACACCTGTAGGCATTTTTGTTGCTGCACAATTCACAACTGAAAAGACATACAATCAACCTAAGTGCCCATCAACCAATGAGTGGATAAAGAAAACATGGTATACACACATCATGGAATACTACTCAGCCAAAAAAGGGAATGAAATAATGTATTTAGCAGCAACTTGGATGAAATGGGAGGCCATTATCCTAATTGAAGTAACTCAGGAACAACAACAACAAAAAAAAAACAAATATTGCATGTTCTCACTTATAAGTGGGTGCTAAACTATGGATACCCAAAGGCATACAAAGTTGTATAATAGACATTGGAGACTCAGAAGAGGGGAGGGTCGGAGGGGATGAGAGATGAAAAATTACCTATTTAATACAATGTCCACTATTTGGGTGATGGACACACTAAAAGCCCAGACTTCACCACTACACAATTCATCCATGTACCGAAAAACCACTTGTACTCCTGAAACGATCTAAATAAAAAAAAATTAAATGCCAAATGCTGCCAAAAATGTGAAGCAACTGGAATCCTCATCCTTTACTGATGAGAATACAAAGTGGAACAGCCACTTTGGAAAAGAGTGTGATAGTTTCTTATAAAATTAAACATATGCTTCTATGCAGTGCAGCCATTTCACGCCTAGATATTTATTTAAACCCAATGAAACATTCATTCACACAAAGACTAGTATACAGATGATCAGGGCATAATATCTCAAAACTGGAAGCAACCCGAACACGCCTCTTCTGGTGATAGAAAAACACATTCTCCTATGGTCTTACAATAGAATACTACACAGCAAGAAACAGGAATGAATTACTCATCCACTAAACAATATGGATGAATCTCAGAAGTGTTACACCAAGGAAAAGAAGCCCCAGAAGACAATATTTTCCATGATTCCATTTGTATGAAATTCTCAAAAACAAAAACCAGTGGAAGAAACCGTTTTGGAGTGATGGAACTGTTCTGTGTCATAATCAAGCGTGTGTCAAAACTCATCAAATTCCAAGATTAAATATGGAAACTTTGATTCTATGTAAATCTTACTTCCATAAAGCTGATTGATTAAGAGAGTGCTTAGCAGATCAGCTTTCTGAGTCTTCACTGAGTCTTTGCCCTTGGACCAAATTCCACTTCTGAGTGATGGTTAAACTACGCATGGGATTTTCGGTCCCACTATTTCTTCTCTTCCAAAGCGTTGTCTTCTAGCATCCAAGTGTTACTTTTGAAAACTCAAATCACAGTCTGATTCTCATGAGATGACTTTTTTCTCTTGTTTTAATTTTTATGACAATGATATTAACAAACCCTTACTGAGAGCTGCAGTGTTCCCAGGCCTGTTCTCCACACCCTACTCCCAGCTCCTTGGGATTGCTGCATGATAACTCCAGCCATAACGTCTTTTTCATTGCTGTTCTGAGAATTCAGAGAACTTCTCCAACATAAAGACTACTATCCTTTGGGGGCGGTTTCTTCTATTGTTTCCTGACCTTTTTTTCTTTCTCAGCATCTTCTGTTCTCTGCTGCTAGTACATCCAATAATAGGGATTAGACCTCTTGGGATTGATCCTTTATTTCTCTTATCTCTTATCTTATAATTTCTCCTCTTTCCAGACCTTTTATTGCTTCTTTTATTTTAGCAATCATGATTTTAATCTCTAAGACATTTTCTGTTTTCTGAGTGATCCTTCTCCCTAAGCTACTGTTCTTGTTCTTGAATGTAACCTCTTCTTGAAAGACATTGAATGTGCTTTCAGAACATTTGTTTTATCTTGATCTTATATTGGCCTTTCTCTTTTACCTGCTACACAGACACACACACACACACACACATCCCTGATGATCCTTGGTTGTCTACTCATAGATAAGAAGGGTGAGGAAGGTGGGTGAGCTTCCTGCAAGGCAAGTTCTCCAAGTGAAGATTCTGCTAGGAGTTCTTTGCGAGGCAGAGAACAGCAGAAAAAAATTGAATAACAGGTTTTGGATTAGGTGAGGAGGGGGCTGGATGAGCAGGTAAGTCAAGGGAGGGTGGGGGGAGGAGACACCTGATACCTAACAAAATGAGGAGTTCAGTCAGTCCTATGCATTATCATCCAAACAGAAAGACATAGTCTTTTTCAGGAAATACGTTTTGTTTGTTTGTTTGCTTGTCTGTGTTTTGGTGTAAGGGTCCGCTTCACCTCTCCCCGAGAAATAAATTCCAGCAACCTGAATTCAACTCAGCACGAAGAAACAGGAAAGGACCATCCTTAGGTTGTACAATGACCTCCAACTAATTCACCTACTTCTAGACCAACTCTACTCCCCTGTTCTCTGGCAGCCAGGTTGTCTCTGAGCCAGGAAACTCTCAGGCCACCTACCCTCCACCTCCTTGCCAATCTCTTGCTGCACATTCTGGTCCATGCTATTTTTGAATTATTCATGCACAAGCATACTATTATCCACTCTGATACAGAATACCTTTTCACCCTGGTTGAAGACCTGCTCCCTACTCTCTTATATTCAACTTTCTATAGGATTTTTTGTGTATTTGTTTTATCTTTTTTTCTTTTGTTTGTACTTCCATCTGGTCATCACCACTGGATCTAAGAAAAGCGGAGTGTAAACAACTGCACCTTCATTGTTTTAAGGTAAAAGTCCTCTTCACCCTTCATCTTTTTCCCACCAAAACTGCTTCTGCTAATGGAATCTGTATTAATCCGTTTTCACGCTGTGGATAAAGACATGACCAAGACTGGGTAATTTATAAAGAAAAAGAAGTTTAATGAACTCACAGTTCCACATGGCTGGGGAGGCCTCACAATCATGGCAGAAGGCAAGTCACATCTTACATGGCAGCAGGAAAGAGAGAATGAAAGCCAAGAGAAAGGGGTTTCCCCTTATAAAACCATCAGATCTTATTCACTACCACAAGAACAGTATGGGGGAACCGCCCCCACGATTCAATTATCTCCCTTTGTGTCTCTCCCACAACACATGGGCATTATGGGAGCTACAATTCAAGATGAGATTTGAGTGGGGACACAGCCAAAGCATATCAGAATCTACCACCACAGCCCTGTATAGATCACTATGATAAAACGTGGTGAAAAGTTCTATGACCATTTTAAAGATATTAAAAACATTTATATATTCCTTATAAGTTCCACACATTCCTCAAGCAAATCAGGATGAATTTTATAATAACAAAGATGAATCACATAATCAATTTTTCTATATTCTTACTTAATATGGTTCTTGCTTTGCCAAAGACTGAATGGTCAGTTTTAATCATTCACTATAATTTTGGTTTTCCAATAACAACTTTAAAAATTGCTTTATATATTTAGATGTTGTTAAGTGGGGCATAAAAGTTCATGGTTACTCTAACTTTATAATAAAGTGGATCTTTTATTGAAGTAAGATAACTATAGTCTGTTAAATTTTTTTATTTTACGTTTTATTTTCCCAGTACCTAATATTGTCAGTGCAGCTTTCTTTGGTTTATATATTCTTAGCATGCCCTTGCCTATCCCATTATTCTTACTTTTTCTCGGAAAATTTGATTCTGTTGTTTCTCCTAAGCAGTAAAAAGCCTCTATTTCTATTTGGTTTATTTCCATGAAAAAAATGTAATACCACTCATTCATTTAACAAACATTTTTTGGGCAAATGCTATGTGTTAGATCTCATATTCAAAGGTGGAAAGAACAAAAACTGTCCTAGCCATTATAATTTTTGCACCTTATTTTCTCTACTTAGATATATGGACATTTTGGTTTTTAGTTCATTCTTCAAATCCTTACCTTTGGATTGAAAGGAGGAAAGGAAAAATAATAATACATTAGTTATTCATTATTTAAAAACAAATTTTCTTAAAAAGCTAGAAATACAAGAGAGCTTCCTTAACCTGACAAACAATATTGATTAAAAATATACCTATAGCAAATATATACTCGAGATCATAAATGACAAAAAGCATGCCCAATTTTATTAATTCTACTAAACATTTTAATGGAGGTTCTAACCAGTGCAATAAAGCAAGAAAAATAAATATAAGACACATCAATTTTGGGGAAAAATATTACCATTATTTACAGATGACATGACTGCATACAAAGAAAATCCAAAAGAATCTATATACAATTAGAATTAACATAGAACCTAGGAAAGGTGCTAAATACCAGGAAATACACAAAAATCAATTTTATTTCTATATACCATCAACAACAGAAAATAAAATATTAAAAATTAATGCTTGCATTATCATCAAAGTACAAGAAATATCTAGAAATAAATCTAATGTGCAAGACATCTTCACTAAAAACTACAAATTATTATTGAGATAAACCAAAGGAAAATCTAAATAAATGGAAGATTTGATTTGTAAAGACACGAAGCTTCCCAAATTGTCCTATTGCTCTGCAAATGTGCTACAATCCCCCAAAAATCTAAGCAGAGGTGTGTGCATGTGTTTATATATAAATTTACAAGATGATTCTTAAATGTTTATGAAAATTCAAAGGGCCTACGATAGCCAAGGCAATTGTAAGGCAGAAAAAAATAATCTGAAAAACTCACATTACCACATACTAAGACTTTTAATAAAGCTATAATAAATAGGTCAGTGTGATATTTGTGCAAAGATAGATCCAAAAACCCCAAGTGAAATAGAAGAAAGAGTTCAGAAACAAAACACACCAATATTCAGCCATCTGATTTATGAAAAATCGACTCCGTAGTGTACCCTTTTCAATAAATGGTGCTAAGCTAATTGAGTATCTAGAAGAGAAAAAATTTATCTTGACCCCTATCTCACATCATACACAAAAATCAATTCCAGATGGACTGCAGCTGTAAATGTGAAATGTTAAACAGTAAAACTTCAAGAGGAAAACATCTTGCAAATGTGAGTACACACAAATACTTTTTTTTTGTTTTTTTTTGAGATGGAGTTTTGCTGTCGCCATACTGGAGTGCAGTGGTGCGATCTCGGCTCACTGCAACTTCCGCCTCCCAGGTTCAAGCTACTCTCCTGCCTCAGTCTCCTGAGTAGCTGGGTCTACAGGTGTGCACCACCACATCCAGCCAATTTTTGTATTTTTAGTAGAGACGGGGTTTCACCATGTTAGCCAGATGGTCTCTATCTCTTGACTTCATGAAATACACACAAATTCTTAATAAGGAGACACACGCACCACAAATATGAAGAATAAAAAGGCCAACCACAGCATGGCAGAAGAAACACACACACACACATACACACACATCTCCAGCAAAAGTCTTTTATCAAAATATGTATTTGGAACTCTTACTAGTTAATTTGAAAAAAATATTTTTTAAATAGATAAGTGGTCCAAAGACATGAACAGATACTTCACAAAAAGACTTCTAACTGACCAATAAACACATAAAAAGGCATTTAATACTAGTCAGGGAAATGTAAAATGTCATCAGGGAAGTGTAAATTAAAATTAAAATACAATGCTCTAATCATCGCAGTGGCTAAAATTGAAAGAATAGAAAATGCTGATGTATATTGACGAACTGGAACTCTCATGTACCCTTCTTGATGGTGAAAATTGCAATATTTTGGAAAAGTATTTGGCAGTATCTACTGAACCTGACCATCTGTGTATCTTTGCCTCAGCCATTCTACTCCGAAGTGCATATGCAACCAAAATGCACAGATATTTTTAACAAAAAAAATGTATTAGTAGATCCATGGCAGTACGATTCATATTAATCAAAAACTGGAAACTCCTGAAATGCCATCAACGGTCGAATGGATAAGGAAATTATGATGCATCATACAATGGGGTGCCCTCCAGCAGAGAAAACAGAAAATCGACAACTGCCTTCTCCAAAGAAATCTTACAAACATAATGTTGAGGGATAGAATCTGGAAGAATAAATGCATACTCTATGACTCAAAATTATTTTTAGCAAGAGTCTGGATAGTGATTACCCTTGGCGGGGGCAGAAACATCCTTCTTGGAAAGGAAGCAAGAAGTACCCTCTAGGTTTTAGTCATGTTCTTCCTATTGATCTACAGTGCTTATTACACAGCTGAGTTCATTGTGTGCAAATTCATTGAGCTGATCGTACAGCCCTTTTCTGTGTGTGTCATACTTTCATAAAGTTAAACAAAAATAAATAAAAGACACCTTTATTTTTATTTATTTATTTATTTATTTATTTATTTTTATTTATTTATGAGACAGAGTCTCGCTCTGTCTCCCGGGTTGGAGTGCAGTGGCGTCATCTCAGCTCACTGCAACCTCTGCCTCCCAGGTTCGAGCGATTTTTCTGCCTCAGCCTCCCGAGTAGAGGGGACTACAGGCAAGTGCCACCATGCCCGGCTAATTTTTGTATTTTTGGTAGAGACAGGTTTTCACCATGTTGGCCAGGCTGGTCTTCAACTCCTGATCTCAGGTGATCTGCCTGCCTCGGCCTCCCAAAATGCTGGGATTACAGAAATGAGCCACCGCACCTGGCCAACTAACCTTTATTTTTATAATTGTTGGTTCTACATAAACTGAACACAGGAGCTATTATGTTTAGATCATCTTTGTAAAATGAGAACATGAATATTGTTCTTCTCCACCCTTTTTAACTTTCTTCATTAGAAATATTTAGGCCCACACTATTGTCATTTTTAGCAATTGTTATTTTACGTATTGTGCATTATTTTGCATTTTGTGTAATAGCCACATTGACCCCAATTATATAGACTTAAACATTTAGCTGGATTTCAGTTCTTATTTTAGACTTTTTATAGCTCATACTCTCTATTCCTGACTTACAGATTTTGATTCACCTCCCATTTAACCAGGAAACATCTTTCAAGAGGCTTTTATAGAAAGAATAACTGATTCATGATTTTTGTCATATTTGATAGGATTGGTCTTTCTTCTACCTCCTTATTTAACACTTGTTTTCTGCTTATTACTTGTGGGGTTTTTTTTGTTTTTTTTTTGAGACAGAGTCTCACTCTGTAGCCTAGGCTGGAGCACAGTGGCGCGATATCAGCTCACTGCAAGCTCTGCCTCCTGGGTTCACACCATTCTCCTGCCTCAGCCTCCCGAGTAGCTGGGACTACAGGTGCCCGCCACCACACTCAGCTAATGTTTTGTATTTTTAGTAGAGTTGGGGTTTCACCGTGTTAGCCAGGATGGTCCCGATCTCCTGACCTCGTGATCTGCCTGCCCCAGCCTCCCAAAATGCTGGGATTACAGGAGTGAGCCACAGCGCCTGGCACTTGTGGGTATTTTTTTAAACTTTCATTTGTGGACCTAGTTTCGTTTGCTCTTTTCAAAATAATTAGTAATATGGAAATTAAGCATCTTATTATTATACTCACATGATTGGACTAAAATTTCGAGAAAATATATTTTTTCCTATTTATCAACATTGAAAATGTACAATATCTCTCTACTCATCCTTATGTAAAATGATAAATTCTGTGAACCTCTTATGTAAAATAATAATTCTGTGTACCCTCTTAATACCATACACTCTGTATTCCCAATCTTAGTTGATACATATGGAATTTAAATATTTCCATTAAATAACTTATTTTTCTCCTTTGCCATAAACTCCATAGTCGTATTTAACACAATTATTCTGAATAAATATTGTTTCCTTTTTAGTGCTTTGTGCCATTTCATTTACACTACATCTTCCCATTTCTTGAGTTCTGTGTTATTTATATGCCCTTCATTCAGCTGGAGCACTTCTTTGAGTTTGTTTTAATGAAGGGCACATGGGTGGTATACTTCCTAAGTACTTTCATATTTCAAATCTGCAAGGTTGTCTCAGGAATGATAGTTTGAGAGGATGTAAAATTTTGTTTTCAATCAAAAATAACCTTTTATTATTACAAAGGCAGTATATGTACACAGTAGAAAATTAGAAAATATAGATAAGTAAAAGTAAGATAATAAAACCACCATATTTCCACTACTTAAGAGATTACCACTGTTAACACCCCAATGATATCCTCTCAGATCTATTGCTATACACATAGATGTGTATTTTATCAAAGTAAGATTATACTGTGGACATTGTTTTGCAATGTGCTTTTATTCAATAAATAAATGTCTACTTGTCCATGGCATTAAACTGTAACATCATTGATACGGTTTGGCTGTGTCCTGACACAAATCTCGTCTTGAATTGTAGCTTCCATAATTCCTATGTGTTGGGGGAGGGACCTGGTGGGGGATAATTGAATCATGGGGGTGGTTTCCCCCATACTGTTCTTGTGGCACTGAATAAGTCTCATGAAATCTGATGGTTTTATAAGGGGTTTCCCTTTTCACTTGGCTCCCATTCTCTCTCTTGCCTGCTGCCGTGTAAAATGTGCCTTTCGCCTTCTGCCATGATTGTGAGGCTTCCCCAGCCACATGGAACAGTGAGTCCTTTAAACCTGTCTTCCTTTATAAATTACCCAGTCCCAGGTGTGTCTTTATCAGCAGTGTGAGAATGGACTAATATAACCATTAAATGCCCAAGCTGTACTCGAATTTCCCCAATTGTCTTTTATAGTGAGTTTGCCCAAAATAGATGCAATCTGGGTGGCTATTCCCTTATTTTATGGCAATCTGGAACAAGCCCTTTTTCAAGACGATGGTTGTTGAACAGAGTGGGACAAATGCCCATCTTCTAGATTTTTCTAGTCAGCTCTTTCTGTACCATTATTGAGAAGCAATCATCTTTCTGCAAATCTCTATATTCTGCCTGGCCTCCTGTCATTTAGCATCGCAGAAGCAAATTCAGATAGCAACTTAATTTCTGCCCCTTCTTCCTGACTTGTATTGTCTACTCTTGAACTTCAAAAATGTCATGGAGCACTATCTCCATGGGGAGCTGTTCATTAATTATGACTGGTTCTCAGGTAGTCAGTGAGCTTTCATCTAAAAGATAAAGTTTTTATTGAGCTCACATTTTTTTTTTTTTTTGGTCTGCTCTGCTATTTCCTTCTGGAATTTCTAGTGCATGTGACTTGAATTTCCTGGACTTACCTCCTGAACTTGTCTCTTTCCTGTTCTTTGATTCATTTTCATCTCTTTTCTCTGAGTTATAAGAAAGCATCTTCTAGTTCATGGATCTGGGAATGAACACAAGGGTGGAATTCTCAGTGTTAGCACATGACTGAAGGGCACGAGTATTAGCAACTCCAAGCAGCATCCATTGAGTGCTTCCCTGAATCAGATTCTAGTCTGCACACTCTACACAGATCACCTCACTCAATCATCACATCAAACCTATTAGGCAAGGATTCTCACTAAACCCATTTTACAGATGGTGAAACTGAGACACCTAGGGGATACATAATTTGCCCAATTACATGGCTAATAAGTAGTCAGGCTGGGATTCAAATCCAGGCTTCTCCTCACTCTCTGCACTGCTGGGAACCTGGATTGGTCCCACCCTGCCTATCTCACAGCCCTATTGCCCCCACCCCTTGTTAGTGGGCTCCTTCTTAACTCCTTTCCATGTAAATTGTTCATTTGAATGCTGCCAATGATGGACAGGCACATCCTTAGTCTGCCACTTTGAGCTCTACATTTAATAGAAACATTTTCAAACTGTTGTGATGTGGCTGGCTACCTTCCCTGATTTCCAGTGTGGACACAGCTTTTCCCCTATATACATTCCTTTGGATATTTCCATGGAAAACCTCATGCTAAGTGTGCCTTTAGAGATTTCTTTATCTCCCCTACCAAAATGCAAGCCAGCATGACCTTCCATTCCTATTCCCCATCACTCTCATTTATCCTCTTTGGTTTTGCAAGAGATTGACCCATATAATGCATTCATTGTGGCCTTGCCTCACAGCCCAGCACCATACTGTCCAAGTGAAATGCCCTTTCCCTCATCCTCCCCATTGAAAATCCTTATCAACCTTCCATGGGCAGCTCAAATTCCAACTGGCCCTTAAAGCGCTCCTTCACCCCATTCCATGTCCTTTCCTTCCTCAGATGTCCCTTAGGAACCTCTACTCCCCAGTGACCTGCTCTCAGTCAGGATCCCAGCACCAAACAGATGGTGCATCCCAGGGAGGATAATCCAGGGAGAATTTATGCACAAAGGGGTAGACTACAAAACGATAAGTGTCTGTTGTCTGGACTTAACAGAAAGAGAGAAGAAGCAGTCCCCAGGGCCTGGAAGGAGAGAATCCTGCATTGTTTTGAGAATGGCAGAGACTTTCGGTCCAGGGAGCAACTACCCCAAGGCCACCACAGAGGAAGAGACTCGGTAGATGAAATACTCTCACCTCAGTCCCTCTCTTCCTCCCTCCAGGCTTTTGCCAGGGTTCCCCTTTGTCAGAAACCAACCAGAGGGCACGTGGCCCAGGACCCCTTGGTATAATCATGCACATCAGCCACCTGGGGCTGAGAACAGGGAGGAGAAAGGAAAGGGGTGAGTGCTGATGGGCAAAGGAAGGTATCAGCTACAGACTCTGCCACTTGCATTGTTCATGGTAATCATTTGCATCTTAACTTTCCCTCCAACTCTTGAGGGTAGGCAATACAGCTCTGCATTTCAGTACCCCAGTGTCTAGCATGGCAGTGGGTGTGCACCCTGAGCTCAGCGAAGTTGTGTTGAGTGAGGAAGCAGTCATGATATGACTTCCTCATTTGTTTTGTTATTCTAGAGGTGGAAAAGGGTGGCCTGAGTCATCTTAACTCCATTCTTGCGGGACTGTGAATTCTGTGGGATTGAGAGGTTGGGGGATTCTGGTGAGGCCATGGACAGATTTTTTGCAACATGTATGCCTGGCCTTTTGGATGTGAAATCCTGCAGCTGGCATCAGCTGTGTTGCATTCTAAATGGGTGAGCCAACCCAGGCTCCACCATCTGTACCAGGCACAGGGAGCACCAGCAACCAGCCACTGCCTTGTGTTATCCTTGTATTCCTTCACCAATCCATGTGTTTGTTCATTTGTTAAGCACTCATTCAGCATCTACTATGTACAGCAAGGGTTCTAAACCCATATGGCCTCATGGGAAACCATTCCCCATTCTTCTGGTAACAAACCTCGCACATAATCCAGGTCTAATTGTGCTCATGAGAAGGTGAGAGAATGGGAACAAGAAGGAAAGGAATAGGCCTGAGGGAGCACAGCTAATAAGCAGCAAAGCACAGCTTGAGAGCTGAGTACACGCTAGCACACTGCCCAGACACACATCTCAGGGCCCCTGGATAAATGTGACTGTGTTCACATCAGAGTGAACGTGTTAATGAGAAGAAAGAGGGTCTGGCACAGCAACTCATCATTCTAATCAAAGCACTTTGGGAGGCTGAGGTGGAAGGATCGCTTGAGCCCAGAAGTTCAAGACCAGCCTGGGCAACATAGCAAGATCCTTGCCTCTACAAAAAAACTCCAAAAATTAGCTGAGCATACTGGCATGTGCCTTGTAGTCCCAGTTATTCAGGAGGCTCAGGCAGGAGGATCACTTGATCAAGTGAGGTTGAAGCTGCAGTGAGCCGTGATTGCCTGCCACCTCAGGTGATCATATAATTTGTTGTGTCCACTGGACCACTTTGCAGATGGAGAGGTGTGTGGTTATACCACGAAAACAAGCATTTACCTTGACAGACCCTACCTGAAGGGCCAGGCATGCATGTTGCAAATAATCTGTCCATGGCCCCTCCAGAATCCCACAATCAGTGGGAACACCAAGAAGGAAGATGACTCAGGCCACCCTTTTCCACCTCTAAAATAATACACACAGAAAAAGGTAATATCATGACTGCTCTGCCACTCAACACAACTTCACTGAGCCCAGGCAGCACACCCACCATGTTAGGCACTGAGTACAGACACTTCAGCCTGGGTGACAAAGTGAGACACTGTCTATAAAAAAAAATAAAAGAGAGAAAGGAAAGAAGTCCTCTGTTCTGGTGTTCATGCATGGCCCCTGTAAGACTGGATAACCGGGAGGCCAAAGCAGGCGGATCACAATGTCAGGAGATCGAGACCATCCTGGCTAACATGGTGAAACCCGTCTCTACTAAAAATACAAAAAATTAGCCAGGCGTGGTGGCGGGCGCATGTAGTCCCAGCTACTTGGGAGGCTGAGGCAGGAGAATAGCGTGAACCTGGGAGGCAGAGCTTGCAGTGAGCTGAGATTGCTCCACTGCACTCCAGCCTGGGCGGCAGAGCAAGACTCCATCTAAAAAAAAAAAAAAAAAAAAAAAAAAAAAAAAAAAGACTGGATAAGGTCCTTGGCTTTTCTCAGTTTCCTGATGTGACCACATCATGTGAGCTTGTGGCAGTGGAAATATGTGGTCGGGGGTGTGGGGCATCCAAGCAGGGGAAAGGGAGCATTCCCATGGCCAACCCACCCACACAGCTTCCACCCAACAGCATCCCAGCTCGGAAACCTGACTTTGGAAGCACAACATGTGAGACTGTGATTTTGATTAGAATGACATGGATATGAGACAGCTACATTTTTTCCCAAGGAAAAAAAAAAGAAAACTCTCTCCAAACAAAGGGTGAAAGAGAATCATTGTTTACTTATGCTCCATTCTTCTTAATTTCTGATATTCTTTTAGACAACTGCCAAGTCCATGCAGAAACAGCTCTTCTGATGTAATAAATGTAGACTTTGATCTAACACTCACCAAAGCCATTCTGAAGAATTTCAGAGCAGAGCAACTTGAGCAACAAGTCATAAAATAGATGTGAGCCTTGGCTTTATTTTTTTTTTAATTTACCAATAAACTAGGTCACAGAGTTAAAATGAGCTTTTTTCCCCAGAAGTAAACACTTGTACACACTTTAAGTGATATTTTTTATAACATTCCTTTTTTTTCTTAGGATGAGCATTGAGTTAATACCTAGGAGCAAATGCGTCACTGTTACTGTCCTTTGAACATGTGCTGATCATGGCCCTGGCTGCACACAGATAACCCTGAAACAGACTCTTTGATCTCACTCCTTCCAGTCTGTAACTTTTTTGTTTGTTTGTTTGTTTTTTGAGACAGAGTCTCTGTTGCCCAGGCTGGAGTGCAATGGTGCGATCTCAGCTCACTGCAACCTCTGCCTCCCATGTTCAAGTGATTCTCCTGCCTCAGCCTCCCGGGTAGCTGGGATTACAGGGGTGCGCCACCATGCCCGGCTAATTTTGCATTTTTAATACAGATGGGATTTCTCCATGTTGGTCAGGCTGGTCTCGAACTCCTGATCTCAGGTGATCAGCCCACCTTGGCCTCCCAAAATGCTGGGATTACAGGCTTGAGCCACCATGCCCAGACCCCAATCTGTAAATTTAAGTAGGGTTTCCAAGTCACCTAGGCCAATGCCTAAAACGCCTGCCACTTGGGGTGCATATAATTTATTGTGCCAACCAGGCCACTTTGCAGATGGAGAGGGGTGTTATTATGCCAGGAAAACAAACATTTACCTTGACTGGCCCAGACCAGTCAGCGTGTTCCACCATCCCCCCTGAAAAAAAGATGGATACATCAGCGGTGTGTGTATGTCCACCAACCTGGTGGAGACCTCTTTATTCAGGATAACGATACAGGAAAAGGGGCAGGGAGAGGTGTCGTGTGTGGGCCAGCAGTATCCTCAGGTCCCCCCACTCCAGGGAAAGCAGACCAATTGCAGAGTCACAGAGACTGTGCCTGGGACCCCCATATGTGGGAAGGCCCGCCCATATTCCCTGGCATTCATCACTTGGTCAGTTTCTGTAAACACTGGCCCAAAACCCACTCTTGCAACAATATTAATGAGCATACTTGCTCTCTCTCTTGCTTTTTGACATCAATTAAATGAAGTATTGGCTGCAACTAGTTTTTCCAGAAGTTTCTATGTCAGCAAATGATCTGGGTAAGGAGATGACTGGATAACTCTTCACCTTCATTTTCAGCTGAGAAAATGCCAACTTACCATACGGGTCACATTCCTGGGGCCCTTGGCTAGGAAAGCGTGGCTCCATTTTGCACACCTCCCATTGTTTCTCAGTGTCTACAATGCTCAAATATGTGCAAAATAGGAACACTGTTATTCACATAGTAATGGATACTAACAATAGTAGCTATTATGCATGAAGCACCCATGCTGGGCCAAGCTTCGTACCAGGGACTTACTTATAACACTCTCATACCCTGATAATGAAGATATATCAATCTCCAGCCTACAGAGAAGGACACTGAGGTTCAGAGAGGCTAACTGTTTGCTCAAGGTCACGCAGCTCAGCAGTGCTGGTGTCGACTTCCCCCAGAATCTGCCAAAAGGTGAGAAATTCCAAGTCATATATTTGCCTTCAAAAATCAGTTTACCTCCCAAGTAGCCTCGCAGATCCCTGCTATTGGTGACCAGACTTTATGCAGGAGACGAGAAAACAAGTTTATGTCTTTCTCTGTCCCTGAACATTGGGGAATGAGTTGGTAAAAGAGCATGTACCCTAAAGAGTACAGCATTTTTGTTCTGCCATCAAATGAGTGTGCTCTTTAAAATATCCCATTTATTCATCAACATGGTGCTGGATATGTCAAAATGCAAAACTGAAAGATAGCACAGGAACAATATATTTTTAGTGCCTTTTAACTGAAATAATAATGAGAATTGTATCCACAGCATGCTCCAGCAGGTTTGCAAGATGTAGGTGCTCTGCCTACATCCTCTGTAGACACTGCATACCTGAGGGCTAGACACACGTTCTGTTCATGTCTGCTAAGCCCCAAATCGCAAAGGTTCCCCAGGTACCAGCAACTGGGAGGACACCCTGGGAAGAACCTGGGTGACATCCTTAGCAGAATTTTCTGGGTCCCAGCAACTGGGTTAGCAGAATTTTCTGGGTTTCTCTATTTCCCTTCTATTCCTCCTCTCTGAAAGACAGATCCTACAGGGTGAATGTTTAAGGCTGATGTTTTCTACCCAGTGTGATCCTGCAGCTTAGAAATGGACATCACGGCTTGAAAGACCAGGCAAAATAAACATAGGGCCAAATTGAGTGACTCCTGGAGTGAGTCAACATGGATGCGCCATCCTCCCATTCTGAGCACAAAGGGTGCTTAAAACTTTAATGAATTGAACTCTATGAGTAAGGGATGTTAATCATTTTAATTACCCAGCAGCTTGAAATCAGATATAACAGTCCAATAATGTATCTTTAAACGAATACCACCCTGCCCTATAAAAAATCCCTTCCAAACCATTCTAATAATTTCTATTTATCTTTTCTGACGTTAACTGTTATCCGGCCCAGCCGGCCAACAGACAGCCTTCCCCTCACATTTGGTTTAAATGCAATGCCGTCTAGTTCTTCAATATCATTAGCATCCCCCTGGTGGGCAGAGAGCAAGGCGGTGGCACCGGTCACACTTCACTGCTTTATCTCATATGACAAAGAGCGATGATACGCTTCAATCCAGGCCAGCCCAGCAGAGGGGAAGGTGGCCGCACAGAACTCCCCCTGCTGCCGAGAAACGCCCTCCGTGTGACTTGCTAACAGCATGAAGGGGCAGACAAATAGATTTTCCTCTATATTTATAACCAGCATCATTCTTCCTTTCAGGGCGTTCAGTGCAGGTAGCTGTTTTATATGAAATGAACAATCTTTATAGACGTACCAGAGCCATAACAAGCCTGATTTTCAGCGAAGCTGAGGTATATAACTCTTACCGAATTGTCAGGCTACTTGCTCAACAAATCAAGCCTAACTTATGATGTTTGCAGTGTAATTTTTATTCCTGTTTGACTAGCCAACTACCCAGTGGTAATAGGATGTTAGGAAGGGCAGTGGCGATGTTTGTGCATGCTGTGATTGATAGGCCGACTCGGCATTTTTCATTTATATCTCCAGATTCCAAATCAGTTAAGTTTAGGAAAAATGAAACAAAGTGGCAAGAAAAATGTTTGCAGATTGCAGACCGGCGCTCCCGCCGATCTGAGTTCAGCCCACATCTGCTGGGATTGTCTGGAAACATTAAGATATCTAAATGAAAATCAATACTATATGTGCCAGGCATTTACTACCAGGAACAAGCATCAAGAGACCTGAGCTAATCAGACTTCCAGCTTGTGCCTCAGCCCTAGACTGAACCCCAGGGGTGTCCTAATTGCCCAAACTAATCATAGAAGAGTTAAATTTATAACCAAGAAAGACATCTTGTTTTTCTTACCAGTCATCATTTAGGAGCGGAAAGGCTCACCTGTGAAGTGGGTGCCAGATGTACTGTGGGAGCCCCCATTCAGGAGAGGGTGGCTTCTCACCTGTCAGGGGAAAGGAAAGACAAATTTACTGTCAGCAGTAAAACCAGTCAGGCTCATAGAAGCCCCGGGTGGGAGAGTGTTCCATCAGCTCAAACACGCACTGCAGTTCTCCTCATTGAAACTCTCCCCACTTAACCCCCGTGTTCTGGAACACGAAAGCCCCGTGCACACTTTGATCCATGGCCTGGTTTTTATTTTAAGGAAACAGCTCAGAAAAGCAACTGGCATCAGTGACGTTAAAAATATATGTATCTGTTTCTCCCTGAGTTCCACTCTGGGCTTTTTTGTCCCTTGGAATCTCCAGAGGAGCTAATAACACTTGGCGACATGTATCTCCCTAATATACTGTACAAACAAGTCACCGATATTATTCACACTCCAACAAACTACAAAGTCACACAATAGCAATTGGACGAGCCCACACTATACTGCTGAAAAACCATAATGTATCAGGGGACTGGATTCCTAATATTTGCATTCTAGATGCCAACTGTGAGCATATTTTGTACTATTTTCAACAAATTACACCAAAATATGCAAAATGTTTATAAGGCTCCATCTTCTATTTTTGGCTCCGATATATTTGCAACTTAATAGTCCTTTAGAGATTTGTTTGTCTCCTTGGTAGAAATAGGAAAGTAGGAAATGAAAAAAGCAGAAAGAGAGAGGGAGAAAAGAAACGAAGGCACTTAGTTCACGCAAGTCGAGTTCTGCGAGTTTTTCGTAAAGAGCGGAGCCGCTCTCCCTGGAGACCGTCTTCGACAAGATATTTAATAACATTATTCGGATTCCTTGTGTCCCAGATTTCAGATGTATTTTTAATGCATGTGTCTTGAAACAAAACAACCATTGTCAAATGCTGTATCCTCTTCTCACCAGTTTAAGTGGTTTCCTAAACAGCACGATTCTGGGAGCATCTTGATGGTGGTGATCAATGAAAAACTGCGCCTTGCTCTCTGTGGCTTCCCAAGGATGTTCACCCCTTACCACAGAAGGTTTGTCAGCTCTCTTCCCAGGAAAGGTGTCTCTGGTCCTTGTGATGTGAACGATGACAGCCTCTTGCCTTCTGTTCCATCATCATTGCCTCTGCGCTCTAGCAACTGGGTGCAGGCATACATCTGTCTTTCCTGTCTTCAACCCTGTGACACCACCATCCCTGACTGCACTGTGCCTGTGTAGGATTAGGGCTGATCTGTTGAGCAGAATCCAGGATAGGGAAGATTAAAATGTACATGGGTTGAAGAGGGCAGCAGTTTTCCTGATGCAGGATTACACAGCCAAGTTGAAAACTTTACAATCCACCTTCTCCCACTGGAAAAGGTGTCAGACAAAAAACTAATTTTTTTTCTAATATTATGCCTAATGAACTTAACCTAACTTAACCTAGAGATTGGACCTCATGCCTTTGGTTCCTAGAACAATTTTTCCTAACAAGACTGAAGCTTCAGCCAAATTCATTACTTACTCAGAATGAATAAAGCCAGAGGAAAAGATATTTCATGAACAAATCTGTGTTCTTAGCTGGGCTTCAATGTAAAAAAAAAAAGTGGAAAAGAGTGCCTGGCTTCCCATGTCTTTGTACACACAGTAGGCCCTCAAATGTGTAGGTTGGATAAGCCAACAATACATGGTGGATGAACTGGGAAGTCACTTGAGTTGGACTTACACTCAAGAAAAGGTAAAGAGGCCAGGCACGGTGGCTCATGCCTGTAATCCCAGTGTGTTGGGAGGCCTAGCGGGGGACCGGGCTGGGGGATGAGGGTTGGGGGATAGCTTGAACCTAGGAGTTAAAGACCAGCCTGGGCAACATGGCGAAACCCTATCTCTACAAAAAATTTAAAAATTAGCCAGGCACAATAGCACAGGCCTATAGTCCCAGCTACTCAGGAAGCTGAGGCAGGAGGATCACTTGAGCCCAGGAGGTGGAGGCTGCAGTGAGCTATGATCATGCCACTGCACTCCAGCCTGGGCAACAGAGAGAGACCCTGACTCAAAGAAAAAAAAAAGAGGTACAGAAGCATATTCAAATAGAGAGACTGAGGCAGAAATGAGCCTCAGAGCACATCAGGCCTCAGGCTTTCCTCTAGGAACGCTCCACTGCTCTGCACACCAAGCTTTGAATCAGAGGCAGCCAGACCCTGATTTGCCCCCAGGACAAAGGCCAACAGCTCACGGCTGCTGGACAGGATGACTCCAAACTCATTCCTCAGCCAAACGGGGCCTCTCAGGAAAGCAGGCTTGGCACAGCCAGGTGTGGCTCTCAACTCAGGGGAGCTGAAGCCTTCACAAGCCCTACATCCTGTGTCTCAGCTCCACAGTCCTCATGGGACCTGCTCCTGTGGCCAGGCTCACATGCACAGAGGTTGTTGTGAAATAGCCTGGGTGGTGAGAAAACTCCTGGGGTCTCAGCTAGAAACGCCAGCTGGGGTTGCATCTTTTCCAGCTGTTTTGATGGCCAGGCTGGGAAGCCTGCTAGAGGCCAGGGAGCAAGGCAGGGCCACCCAGACAAAACAGTCAGTGGAGATCTCCCCCCAGGGAACCCAGGCAATTCACAACAGAAACAGAGCTGCTGCTTCCTGAGGGCTTTCCAGGAGTTGCGTGTATTTTAACTTGATCAATCTTCACAATGGCCCTGGGAGGTGGGCCCCATTATTAGCTCACAGGGGAGATGAGTAACTTAGCTGCAGTCACAAATTGCTGAGGGACAAAATCAGGGTCTTGTCTCTGCAGTCAGGTGTGGAGTCCATGCATTTTGCAGAAGGAAGTCTCCGGGGGGTACTCGGGAACAAAGGCCCTGCCTAAGTAGGTAAGATGGCAGAGAATGGACCCAAGGTAGAAATCAGATCATATTTATATGATTCATAAGATAAATCATAATACTACCATAAAGCCACACCCAACAAAAAGCTTTAACATGGAGGCCAAGCCAGAGCTGAGCTTCCTTAAGTGAGATCCATAGAAGAAGGAGGCTCAAACGGAAATGCAGTTGAAATAATTATAAGATAATCACTTGGGGGCATTCGGCAGTGGGACTCACTTGGGCTTTATCCCCCATTCTGACACCGACCAAAAGAAACAGCAGTCAGTTACCAATGGATCTGGTTTCTGCTTCGTCTCTGGTATTCCAAAACCCTGTTGCTGACTGTCATCTCACAATCAGAAAACCAGAAAGAAAGCTGCTTGCCACTCCCAGAGCCTGCCTGCCCAGCGCCCTGGCCTCCTCTGGGACCACCTGTGCACCCCTATGTCACCGCAGCCACCGCAGCCCAGCAGAGTGAAACTTCATCAGCAACGTTTTTCACAAGACAGAGGCCACATTTGTAAAGTGACCCTTCTTCTGCCTTTTGGCTCTAGAATAGAAAGGGGCGAGAGAGCAGGGGAAGGATGAGGGGATGTTCACCCTGCGGATTGAGTCAGGAGGGGGACATGGCTTGTTTAATCCTAATAAATCAGAGCATCCCCGGGAGGTGGAAGCAACAGGGGCTGGTGTGCCAGCCGCGCTGCACATTGACCCAAGGCAGAGCTCGTGGAGAAATGATGTCCTCTTAAGCAGACTCCTGGAGAGATGGTCGGCATTTCTCCTGACAAATTAGAAGTGCCGTGAATGCAACCATTCCTCAGAAAATAGGCCTGATTTAGCAATGCACGAGCTGCATTATCTCGCTGCATAAAAAGACCATTTAAGCAGGGAAGCCTTTAGGACACTGGCCCTTTGCAGCAGCAGTTCTGAAATATTACCCACCTTGACTGCCACCTAAGCTGGTCACTCCCCAAGGGAAAAGCCACATTTACAACCTAGAAGACCAAGCGGGCTTTAGTCAAAGGAAAGGGTCATTTGTCTCTGGTGTCTGCGTGAGATTTCTTGTGCCCCTGTCCTGCTCAAGCCCTCACCTCACCTCCGATGGCCATGCCAAGTGGAGAGCTACTGTATGGGGAACACCAGTTTCATCCTATCCAAGGTGTCTTGCCCTGTTCATGGCAGCCAGAGCCTTAGCCAACCCATTGAATACCAGAGCAATTACAAAGCAGATCTGGTGACAACAATGCTAAAAAGATGAAATAATTCGTTTGCCCAAAATGTGCATGTTTGAAAACTTTGCATGCAAAGATTACAACCTGTCATTATCTTCCCCAGAGACATACTACCTTCTTAAAAAGTATCTCTAATGAGATCTACAAATCTGTTGAAGACAGCTTACTTTATTGTGTTTGTAAAGATAAAAATGTTTTAAATAGGTTATGGCTCCTGGGACTGACAGTCCCACCATGAGGGTAAGGTCATTTTGAAATGTTAATAAAAGTTTTCATAAAGTATGACGGCGCTCAAAGAGTAATGTTTGGATGTAAAAATAACTGTAAAAGTATAATTTCTACCAGGGTACACGTGCAGTTTTTCTGTGTCAAGATATTTGCCCAATTTCTCATTTGACTGGGGTTGCAGCTTTTCCAGCTGTTTTGACGGCCACACTGGGATTCGATCCTTATTAGAGAGGTTTGCAGCAGGCTTTCCGAGGCTTAGCCAGCTATATTACAGACTTTCCCTCGAAGCAAAGTCTTGCACTGCCCTGACCATTATGCAAATACACAAGCACTCAACCTAGGATTGTCTCAGCTTGCAGTAGACATCGTTGTCCTCCCACCAAAGGAGCAAGACAAGCAAGACTGGTAAAGTCAGCAGGGAGGGGGACCCTGGGGGCGTAGCCTCATGGCTCCCAGTTCCTGGGCTAGTCAGGGGGAACACGCCAAATTGGAAACATTCAGCTGTTTCCTATTCAATGAGCTCCTTCGTGTTTGAAGTTAACCAGCCCAAAGGAAATATCTCAGAAGGATTTTCTAGGTGATGAGACAACTAATGAGACCAATCCGTCCTCTCTGTTTGCCGGATCCCATTGGCTCAAATCAACCCCGATATTTCTATTAAGGCACCTTGGACACGTGGGGTCCCCCAGGACCCAAGGTTGGGAACAAAACTCCCTGCAGACACTCAGTTAGGGGAAACTTAAGACAAGCTAGAATCAGGGATCGTGGATTTGGGACAAGAAAGAGATGGCATCAGAGTCCTACCTACGAAGTGTACTGGTTATGGAACCTTCAGCAAGCAATTCCTGTCCACAGCATTATCCAGAATTTTAGGTACTGATACCTAACACATATAAATGTCATGGACATAAGGGGACATACTCCACATTCTTTGTCCTCTCCCCACTCTCCTACACACCCCAAGGAACATTCATCTGAGACCCAACAGATTGGCTGCTCTCCTCTCCAATAACTATAACGTGCGACATAAACGTGAGGCCCTAAGCAATTCAGGACTATTATCCACAAAACCTGGCCCTGACAAATCAAAATGCTTTTGACTGTTTGAGCCCAGGAGTTTGAGACCTGGCTGAGCAACATAGGAAGACCCTGTATTTATGATATAAAAACACAAACATTACTCTGGGTGTGGTGGCTCATGCCTGTAATTCCAGCACTTTGGGATACCAAGGCAGGCAGATCACTTGAGGTCAGCAGTTCGAGGCCAGCCTGGCCAACATGGTGAAACCCTCTCTCTACTAAAAACACACAAAAAAATTTATTAGCCAGCATGGTGGCACATGCCTGTAATCCCAGCTACTCAGGAAGCTGAGGCAGGAGAATAACTTGAATCAAGGAAGTGGAGGTTGTAGTGAGCCGAAATCATGCCACTGCACTCCAGCCTAGATGACAAGTGAGACCCTGTCTCAAAAAAATAAATAAACAAATAAAAATAAAAATGAATTGGGCATGGTGGCATGCACGTGTAATCCCAGCTACTAGGGAGGCTAAGGTGAGAGGATCGCTTTGAGCCAAGGAGGTCAAGGCTGCAGTGAGCCATGATCACAGCACTGCACTCCAGCCTGGATGACAGAGTGAGACCTTTTCTCCAAAAATACTTTAGAAAGTATTGGTTCTGCCCTATCAAGATTCTCTTGAAGCAGGGTAGCAGGATGCCACAGCTCCTGAGCTTGAAGGAATTTGGTTGGCAGGGGGTCAGGGAGGGAGGATCATGTAAGAAAATGAGGGATGGAAACAAAGTTTGGTTAATGTATCAGGTTCAGGAGAATTGTGATAAAATATTCTGAGATGGTCACAAAGCCCTCTCTGGGGGAGGTGGCATTAAATAGAGCTATGAATGACCGTCTCATTTAGAAGAACCACCTCATTCTCTCCTGTTCACCTTCACGTTACTCTGCTTTCTTTTTCTTCTCGGCACTCATTGCTCTGAGATACTGCAATATAGACTGATGTATGAATTCTCACTGCACCCCCAGTATTAGAATGGAAGCTCCATGAGGGAAAAGACATTGCCTTGTTCGCTGCGGATTCCAGGTACCTAAACCAATTCCTGACACGAAGCAGTGGTTCAGTAACTATTTGCGAATAAGTAAATAAATGAATGGGTCATGTAACCAGGACACTGACCAACTCTCTGGCTTGCACAACGCTAAGAAGAGACTTAAAGCTGATGGTTAACTTTACTTGTGTCTGCTCATCACCAAAAGGACACCTCTTGTGTCCAGTTTCTGGAGGGAAAAATTCAAATTCAAACTCAGAACCTGCTTGCAAACATAGCATTGTCTGTGATGTGGTCCTGTGGAGCCAATCAAGAGTCCTGTTTAGACAGCTTTTTGCTGTGTTCATTCTATAAAATTTCAGACTCAAGCCTGACTGAAAAAAAAAAAAAATGCTTAAGAGATGTTGAAGGAGTCAACAAAATGTTGAATACCTCATGGCAGTGGTGAACTTGCTGTGAGCCTATGAGCAGATGTTCAATCCAAGGATGGGTGCACATCTATTAAGAATGCCTTGGGGCTCAGTGTGGTGGCTCATGCCTGTAATCCCAGTGCTTTGGAGGCCAAGGTGGGTGGATTACCTGAGGTCAGAAGTTCGAGACCAGTGTGGCCAACATGGCAAAACCCTGTCTCTACTAAAAATACAAAAAGTAGCCAGGCGTAATGGCGGGCACCTGTAATCCCAGCTACTCCAGAGGCTGAGGTAGGAGAATTGCTTGAGCCTGGGAAGCAGAGGTTGCAGTGAGCCGAGATCATGCCACTGCACTCCAGCCTGGGCAACACAGTGAGACTCTGTCTCAAAGAAACACACACGAAAAAGACTGCTTTGGAAGGAACTCCAAAATGAAAATGAGTGAGAGGTTAGAAATTAGAATCTAAGGTTCCTTATGACTTTGACACGTTACAATCTGTGGTAGGCAGAATAATGGCCCCATCAAAATGTTCACACCCTAAGCCTGGTCCTGGGACTCTGTTAACCCACATGACAAAAGGGACTTTGCAGATGTGATTAAAATGTAAATCCTTGAGATGGGAGTTTGCCCTGGATTATCCAAGAGGGCCCCAACTTACTACTTAAATTCTTTAAAAAAAAAAAAAGGACTCTTCCTGGCTTTGATCAGAGTGAAAAATATGAAGTGTCAGAGTGATGCAGCATTGTCAGCTTTAAAGATGAACAAAAGGGCCATGAGTCAAGGCACAAGGGTGGCCCCTAGAAGCTGGAAAATGCAAGGAAATGAATTCTCTACTTGAGCCTCTGATGTGACTTAGCTGCGTCCCCACCCAAATCTTGAATTGTAGCTCCCATAATTTCCACGTGTCATGGGAGGGACCCAGTGGGGGGTAATTGAATCATGGGGGCAGGCCTTTCCCATGTTGTTCTCCTGAAAGCGAATAAGTCTCAGGAGATCTGATGGTTTTATAAAGGGCAGTTCCCCTGCACATGCTTTCTCTCTTGCCTGCCACCATGTAAGATGTCCCTTTCCTCTTCCTTCCTCTTCCACCATGATTGTGCAGCCTCCCCAGCCATGTGGAACTGTGAGTCCATTAAACCTCTTTCCTCTATAAACTACCCAGTCTTGGATATGTCTTTATTAGCAGTGTGAGAACAGACTAGTACAGCCTCCAAATGGAACACAGACCTACTGGCAGTTTTAGTCCAGTGGTACCTGTGCCAGATTTCAACCAATAAAACTGCAAGACGATAAACTTGTATTGTTTAAGCCACCGAGTTTGTGGGAACTTGTTACAGCAGCAGTCGAAAACTAATACACAGTCTTATGATTTCTTGTCCCAAACAAGGCAACGTTGCTTATCAGAAAATTCTACATCCCAAGGTTATTCCGCTTTTGACCTCCAGCATGATAAAAATGAGTGCCCTGAAGGCTGGTCTTACCCTAAGCTGAGCAAAGTAACTGAAGAGACCAGAAGAGAACATGTCAAGTTTTAGAAGGGGCATTCTGACCCAAGGGAGTTCAGTATTCAATTTAAATCCTAGAAAGTATGTTCTTCCACAGAATTAAATTTTAAAATTTAATTTAAATTTACAAATGAAATTTTTCAGAGCAAGAAGGCAAAATAAGACCACCCTTTTTCCTCCTTTTTAGATTGGTGAGATTCGAGTGACTCCCCTGCATTCACAGCCCACACAGCCACATGTGTTGCTTAAGATAAGAAGGTGGAAACATCATATCTAAGGTGGGGACTAGGCTGGAGAAATAAGCTTGCAGGAAAAGCCCATTAATTCCTCTACAGAAAGCTGTCCTTCTATATTTCTTGAATCAGGACAACAGAATAATTCCACCTTCAGACTTTGAGGAAGGCAATACTATAAAAATCCATCAATTTCCAGGCCATATTTGTATGGGAAACTTATTTTTGTCCCAACTCCCATGCAACAGGCCTCAGCCTGTCCATTTTGGAACCACAGCAAATATTCAAACATGTTGAATTGGAAAAGGAATAATTGTCCTACCTTGTAACTCACTATGATTTAATGTATAAATATAATGTCCTTATATTATTTAATACCATCTGCATGTCTTCCATGTTGGGAAACCCAAGGCTACTTCATCAAACCTCCTGCAGCTTTCTCAGACTGGACCCCAAATTGAACCTTTCCTATTCAAGATCTCCAGCTTCTCCCCAGTATTCACCCTCAGTCTGCTTCCTAGCAAAATGGCCTGAGTGTACACATGTAGGGGCTGGGGAAAAAATAGAATCCAGGCCCAGATCCAGCTCTGAGGAAGTCCACCTAATGGTAATTTCCACGTCCCCAAAATGTATCATCGAAATAGACATCCTTGGAACTTGGCAGATCTCCAGAGTGGCTCCTTGGACCTTTGGGCAAGAACCATCATGGCGCAGAAGGTCAAGTGGTAGTCTCTCAAGTTGTTCCTGCACCATCCAACATAGAAAATATGCATATGATGGAAGGGTGGTAGGTCCCATCATACCGCATTAATTCACCAGTCTGATTCCTACAAAAACAAGGTAGATCATGAAGGATGACAGTAGACAACCTCGGTAAGATGCATGCCCTCCAGAGGGTGGGAGATAAGCCCTAAGAAATTTCAGAGACCCACCAAGTCAATGAAGTTCTTGAGGGTCCAATGATCAAAGACATACCAGGGACCAGGTGGGGTGGCTCATGCCTGTAATCCCAGCAATTTGGGAGGCCAAAGCGGGCAGATCTTTTGAGGCCAGGAGTTTGAGACCAGCCTGACCAACATGGTGAAACACCATCTCTACAAAAAAAAAAAAAAAAAGAAAAAAAAGAAAAAATAGCCAGGTGTGACACAGCATGTAGTCCCAACTAGTCAAGAGGCTGAGGCATGAGAATCACTTGAACCTGGAGCTGGAGGTTGCAGTGAGCCAAGATCATGCCAGTGCACTCCAGCCTGGATGATAGAAAGAGATTCTGTCTCCAAAAAAAAAAAAAAAAGGACACACCAGAACATCCCATCCATAGGGAAGGACACCTCACATTTCACACTGCATCTCACATTTCACTTTGTCAGCTACACCTCTGTGGGTTCTGGAGGCAGCTATCCCACATTTCAGAATATTGCTGCTATCCATGTACTGAGTGACAAGAGTGTCTTCCATTGAAAGGGGCACCAATCAGGAGAGGTCTCTGCAACTTGACCAGGATCTGGGGAATTCCTCATGACCCAGCAGACACAGAGTCACTGAGGTGGAAAACGACTATGCAGAATTTATGCAGTAAGAAATTATGCACCATATGCAAATAAACAAAACAACAACAACTCATGGTTTACTTATGAGCCCTGGTAGAGACAGATTTTCTGCCCACGGAATGCCCCGTTAGCACCCAGTTACCAACCAGTAGGAGCTTTCTATCATGAACTGGGTTTTGTCAGAGCCACCAAGTCATAAGGTCAGGTAGATCCAGAACTTATCCATTGTAATATGGAAGAATTTTATCTAGAATTGGCATGAGTAGGACCACAGGGCACAAGTAAGCTGCATGAGCTGGTAGCCCAGACCCCTATGACACCCACTACTGATCCAGCAGCACCTCCTTCCTCAGCTAACACCTGCGGAACCCTGGTGACCCTTCTAATCAGCTGGTGGAGAAAGAAAAAGGCTAATTTTGGTTCTCAGCTCAGTGTGTGAATACAAGCCGCAAACAGACCCCTGCTATGCTATACAGTCTCACAGAGTCATGGCTTCGAAAGACAGTAGTTAGGGAAAAATTCTTCCCCATAGCTGACCTTCAGGTGGTGAATCTGGTAATTTACTCTGTATGGAAAAATAAGTGGGCTGACATAAGAATACATATAGAGTCATGGGTAGTAGCAAATGGCTTGGCTGGTTGGTCAAGAGCCCTGGAAAAGGAACAGCTGGAAGACTGAAGATAAAGAGACCTGGGAAACAGAGGATTATGAAGGCACAAGTGGGATGATCCTTGTATTACATAATAATGCCATTAGGGAGCATTCATCATGGAAGAAGAAGTAAACAGCCAAGTAGAAAGAATGACTTGGCCCATTGATATGGGGCTAGTCTCTGTCATTTGTCATTGGGCTTGCACAATGGCCACATGAATGCAGCAAAGACATGATAGCACAAACATTATGCATGGGCCCAACACCACGAACCCCTATTCCCTAAGACTAATCTAGCTCCTAGCACCACCAAATATCCAGCTTGCCAGCCACAGCAACCAATGTGTTAAGCCCTAAAGTGACTTCATACAAAAGAAGGCTAACCATCCACTTGGGGGCAACTCGATTACATTGGATCCCTTCCACCTTGGAAAAGGTAGAGATTCAAATTGACAGGAATTCACATACTCTGGATTAGAGTTTGCCTTTCCTGGCCACAAGTCTTTAGCTAGCACTACTATCCAAGAGTTTACACCAATACTAACTCTCAGACAATGTTGCACTGTAGCAAGGGAAGATGTAAGAGTGGAGACACGACCATGAGACTGGAAATATGACTGTGAGCCACACTGGCTCTATCACTTATCACAACACAAAGGAAACTGCCAACTCGGTAGAGCAATAGAATGGCCCTTTGAAGATTCAGCTCAAGCACCAACTTGGGGATGATATCCTGGAAGAAGAGGACATCCTTCTCCAGAACTCAGTATAAACTCCAAAACAATGAAAATTGTATGTTTGTGCATCCCCAACAAGTGGAATACATGAGGTCAGGATCCAAAGGGTAGAAGCAGGAGTGGCACCGCTTTCCATCCTTCCCACTGATCCATTTACAAAATTAGTGCTTTGCATCCTGGTAACTCCAGGTGCTGTGCATCTAGAGGTTCTGAGTCCTGGACAAGGCACTCTTCCACCAGATAACTTGGCAAGAGTCCCATTATATTTTTAGCCACAGCTGTCATCTGTTCACTTAGGATTCTTATGCTGAGAGTCTAGCAAGAAAGGAAAGGAGGAGATAGAGTTGTTGTTACATGATGGAGGCAGCCAGCTGATCCACTAGGGCGCCCTTTGTCACCGGGGCCCTATCTTGAAAACAGAACGACTGCAAAAGCAGTGTCAAGAAGGGCATGGTGTCCAGAGCACCATACACTTTAGAGAGGAGGGCTTGGTCACTGCACCAGCTGAGCAGCTCAGACCAATAGAAGTGTCAGCCAAGGATAAAGAGCAAACAATGACATAAGAGTATATAGAGAATTGTGGGGAGTAGCAAATGGCTTGGCACTACAGAAGGCAGAGATGATGAGTAATAGATGTGGCCCAAAGACCAGCTGCAGGGGTGGGATTGTGGTTTGTCCCAGTGACATTCCTCTTATAAGTCTCCCCTGAAGAAAAGAACCAACAAAGATCCTGGAACAGCTGCTTATAAAATTTATTATATGAAACAAGTAGTTCTACATAATGCAGGGGGCAGACTGTAGTGTTCTCTGTGTGCCACTAATTCCAGCTCCTGAGAGTCTTGGTGGCTGGCAGCTCTTAACTGAGTTCCCCCTTGAAAATTGTCCTTAGCTGAAGAGAATGGCCTTATTCAAGATTACATCTCCTCCCCAGGGGCAGCCCACATCAAATGACTGGTTGATGCAATGGGGATCTGATGGTTTAAAGCCCCAAACTCCATGGCAGGACATTTCTGCAGAGCCATGCTAGCTCCAGCATGTACCATAGCATTTGTTGAGGCCTCTTCTGCAACTTTATGATGGTGCAACTTCTCCTTATGCCCAGTCTTGCTTTTCTGACTCTTCACAGCTGTTGCTCCTAAAAGCATTCCTCAGGGAACACTCTACACAAATTTCTGAGGCTCGGCATCTGATTTTTTGGAAACCTGACTTAGGATAAATACTTCTTTTAAAAGACGGATCTGTTTGTGTTGCCATATGTACACACACACACACACACACTCCAAAACGCTTCCTGTGTTCTGTTCCTCTGAGGACAAAGACCAAATGTCTTACCCTGGACCTTGGAGTCCTGTTTGGTCTGGCATCCACCAATATATCTCTGCACCTCCTCTCCCCACACCACTTCCTTCCGTGCTCTCTTTCCCACTTTGCACTGGCCTTCTTTGAGTTGCCTGGGTATGACAGGCTTTCTCCTGCCCCAGGGCCTTTGAACATCCTGATTCTTCTGTGTAGAAAGTTCTCATAATCTCTATTCTTTATCCAACCTTCAGACCAAATGTCTTCCTCAGGGAAGCCTTTGATCTTCCCCAGATTTGATCAGATTCTCTGTTATGTGGACTCATAACACTGTGTACTCTTCCTTCATAGCACTTACGAGTTTGAATTATTTGTTTGTGCCACTGTTGGATTAATGTCTATTTTGCTCACCATTATAGTTCTAGCATTTGTACCATGCCCCACTCATAGCTGACAATAAATAGCTGTTAAATTAGTGACTAAGATGTTAATTCTCCTAACCCAGACTTAAACCCCTCAACACAAAAATACAGCCTTTTTCACCATACTCTGTCTTTTGTGGGTATTCTCCTTGCCTAGTGACTTAAAAGGTAGTTGCAGGGGCTAGGACACAGCAGGACCTCAGGGAACAAGCCCTGAGTTTACAGCTTAGGTAATTAATGCATCTATGTTTTCTCCCATTAGACTGTGAGCTCCTTGAGAGAAGGTGTTCTCTCTTGCCTAAACCTCAAGCCAGGAGCTCAGCGAATGTTTATGGCTTTAAATCTTCAGGAAGTGTGAATGTAAACATCTGGCTATTTTGAAATGTGTAGGTGGTTTGGTTTTTATTTCTTCCAGAGAGTTTGCATCACACAGGCACACAAATTGCTAACATAGGGTGTTAGAGGTCCTAGGGTGCCAATCGGCTCATATTTACTAATCATAGTCTATGCTCCATAGGACCAAGGAAAGAGTAGCTCTGAGGGAAGTGTGCCCCTGGTATTCACCACTGTGCTAAATTCACAAGTGTGCCAGAGAGGTCTCAGAGCAGGAAAGCCATCCAGTCACACAAATGCTGCAATGCTCTCTAGTATAGGGCTGACAAGCTCAAATGCTTCTTAGACTGAAGGTGAACAAGTGAGGGAGGATTTCGCCCAAAGCAGGCAGCAGGGACTTCACACCGGCTAGATGCTGCCATGCAAGATAGGAGCCCTGTGTTGCTAGATATTCTGATTTTTTCAAGATAATCCAGAATTGGATTGCTGGGGAACTTGCCCAACTTTATATTTGTCCAAAAGGAAGAAAGAAAGAAGAAGAAGAAAGAAAGAAAGAAAGAAAGAAAGAAAGAAAGAAAGAAAGAAAGTAAAAGACATTGTGCTTTCCAAACAAAATACACCCAAACCAGAGCCAAGTTCATGGAAAGCTTTGGGTTGAAAGTCAGAATATGCAGTCTCTTCAAACTCACTGCAAGACCAGGCAGGTCCCTAGAAATGGTGTGCCTCAGTTTCCCCATCTGTCAACTGAGTCATTTGGGCCAGATGTTCCAGCTGTCGCATTGTGGGTATCCTTCTGGATGTCAGGTAGAAATCCTGCTCCCTGCCTGGCAATTTTCTCACCCCAAAACAAATCATTTTCATTTACAATTTGAAGCCAGTGACTAGAAAGGTATTTTGCCAGGATTTCCATTTCTTTCAAGGGCTAATTACAAAAGACGGGGGAAAGCACTCACCATGCTCTCTTTCACATCTCATTACATTTATTCAGCTTTATTACTAATGCTTTGTTCATATAATTTTCATCCTGGGATCTAAACTTTTGTGCAGTTACCCCAAGTCAGGGAACCCGCCTTAACTCCAGAGGTCTTCATCACCTCCTCTGGTGTTCTTAGGATTTTAAAGTGACAATCTTTGTGTTCAGAAAAGCTTTCTGAGCAGAGCGTTTTTCTCAAGAGCATGCTGTCCTGCCCAAGGATGAGGCTGCCATCTAAGGTGGTCCAAGGGATGCCTGGGGACTTGTTCCCACCATCACCAAGTCCCTGTCTCAATCCAGGACACACAGATGCTCCTGGGCTGGCCTGGGTTTTGGAGGCTGCACAGGAGGAGCTGGAGTAAATAGATGGCTTCCAGAGTCATCCTACCCCAAATCTGGACTAGAAGCTATCATTTTCTCCTGAAACTGTCCAGCCCCTTCCACAGATCGTCACACACCTTCTCCAGCACACCACCCCCGGCCACCTCCACTTGTTAGCGGGCAAAGCCAAGGCTCTGATTTTGGAAGCTCGTCTCGGATTGCTTCACATGGATTCAGGAAACAAGTCCCAAAAGAAGCCAAAAAGGAAAACTACAGGAAATGTGCACACCACTCACGATGAAATACCAACCCAAAGGACAAACTCGGTAATCTCACCAATGATGTCCCAAACCCGTGATGGCTAGCAGCCGACAAATACCCGCAGACCTCAATCCATTTTTATTGTATTCAAGCCGCAGCGTTGTATTTCCTGCCTCCCCTTAGCACCACACATACAGTGTACTTGAAAACAAAAATCTATAATATTGATCCCGCAATGTCACCACAATTATTCTTTTGAAACAGCCATTGAAAACAAATTACATCTGCACTGCCTTTTTATCCGCCCGCTGCAAGTGAGCAATGCTCACTGCGGTCTCCAGCACTGTGGCGTTGGCACTGTGTCACGGCCGACAGGACAGCCCAGGGAAAGGCGGCTGGGGGAGGGGTGCTGAGAATGAAAACCAGAGAGAAGGGCCGATTTATGAGGGCACAGGGTCTCTGCCTGGCCAGGCACCTCAGGAGGGGTCTGGATCCAGGATGGCTGCAAACTCGGTCAATCTGAGAAATTCTATGTCTTCATATAGGGCTACTGTCAGGGCACAAGGACTCCCCAGTAAACCAAATGCAGTAGTTGGGATGATTAAATCAACAAAGATTTAGCCAAGGCCTTTCAGATACTCGCTTTAAAATCTAATGACAGTAAGTGTTAATTGAAGCAACATGGTCGTCACCGGCGAGCTCGTAATTCTACCGACAAATTAAACCTCCTTAAATAGACCATTGAGCTCAAAGCAGGAGAGATGCCCATGCTCCTAGCTGTCTGCCACCCCCACTTCCAACTGACTGCAAGGTGACCCTCCTGAAGAAGGCCATGTTGTCCTTTTCTTCCAGCAAGCTGCATCTCCAGAGCATCCAGAGGTAGCAGAGACCTCGCCAGTTGCCTGCCATCCTGCCGCAGAGTTGAGGATTGGTACAAATGTGGTGCCCCGGCCCCCAGCAAGATCCCTGATCCCAGCTGTAACACACCAGCCAGTTGCCCTGGGAATGTCTGTGGTTGGGGGCCTGCTTGTTTGTTTTAGATTGTCATACTTGGACAAATTCTCTCTGTGCAATAATTAAATTCCATGCCACCGAGTGGTAGGCAAAGGGAAATTCTTTTGTTAAGGTTTGACCACACAAGTCACAGCGGTGGCTCTAGCAGCCGGGAAGTGATAACTCTGGAGCATTAAAAAAACCAATAGCCTTGTTGACATGGACATGGGAACCTAACCCCTGAAGCCTCCTGGTATGACGCATTGATTTTCCTGTCCGTGTACAGTTCTAAAGCCATCCATTCTGTATGGTCAGGACTCAAAGGGCCAGAGAGAGGGAAAAAATCTGTTCTTGCCGCTGTACCTCCAGGCAAAGTTGAGACATAAATTCTACGTTTTGAGAGATGATTTGTTCAAGCTATGTTTAAGAGAATATGATTGCATTAAAAAAGGGAAAAAATATTTTGTTGCCCTGACCCCCATAACCTGTAGCCACTGATCCTCATGCAAAATCTAGATGCCATGGACAGCACAGTGTAGAGGGAGGATGGTGGTGGAAGGGGTGAAAAGGACCTCAGGAACTGGGGCGCATTTTTTATAATTCTCCAAATAATATCACCAAGCTGCCGGATAATTTCTCAGATAATCCTAGCACGTCCACCTGTCATTGCTCCGACCCTCTGCCACTGTTGTTTTGCAAGACTGCTGCTCCTTCTTGTTCAAGGGCCCCTTGAGAAATTGCCACATTCCCTGCTTGATTTCCAAGCCTCTCTTTTTTGCGGCTAAAATAGGCCAGGCAGCTCACTCTTCAGGGTCTGCCTGAGAGGCACCCCGACCCACTGTCCCCGTGCCATGGCAGCCAGGCAGGACGAGGCTCCCCAGAGAGACTTCCAGCCCCTCCTCCCCTTCTCCTGTGCACCCTGGAGTCCTCATTCAACATGCCTCTGTGTGACCAAAACCCCTCCCTGTTCTCAGTGGTGATGGGGAGAGGGACGCTGGGTGAAGGAGAGAGAGAGAGCCCAGGCTATGGGGAAATTTGCTGAGACACCGCAGGGGATTCCGTGTGCAGTCGGCTTCGCATGTTCAGTACTTTTTGAGTGTTTAGCTATTTTAGTTCCAAATAAAGAAACCTTCAGTGCCGGTCAGGAGGTAGAGCTCACAGAAGTAGAAGACTAGTGTTTGAGCTGCAAATTTGCAGTGTCGTTCTGCAAAGTATTACATACATCATTTCCTGGTGCAGAGGAATATTGAGCTATTTCAGTGAAGCCAAAAAGGAAAGACCAAAATCATGCAATTTTCCTGACCTAGACAGAACTACGGACGGAATACAGAAATAGCAAATGCTAAAATGAATGTTCTTACAAGATCTGTCTATATAAACATAGAATCCACATATCCCAAGTGTATGCAATGTGAACTCAATATCAGCATGCATGCACACTAGTTAAAGTCATAAACACAGTCACACAAAACATTCCTACCAGATGATTCCGTCTTGCCAGACCTATAGGAGTATTCCTAAATTAGGTTGGTGTGAATGTGTTTGTATATTTATTATAAAAATACTTACTGTTCTGCCTTTTGAAGTAGATGGACAAATGATTTAGGAGTGGAAATAGACTAGAAACAAAATTAATGCAAATAATGTGTTGATTTTTTTTTAGCTTGATTAGCCAAGCCAATGGAAAATTCTAGAAAACGTATACAATTATTTTAACTGTCACAGGCTGGCAATTGTAATTGACATGATTTGTACGAGATGCAGTGTAATAACTGAATATATTAAAAAAAAATCTCATGCCTTGATTACCAGGAGAACATTACTAGTGCCACAATATTATTAACAACACAATTATCGTGGCATCCCCAGGATACGCTCTTAGCACTTCAATGCATTAGTGAACCTTTGCTAACGAAGAAAAAATTAAAGTACAGCAAATTTCAAAGCACCAGTTGTACCCAATATCATTAAAAATTTATAAAACTTCCCCTGAACATGACAAGTGTTTGGTTTAAATGAAGATCAGCCACAAGGAGAAAGCAGAAATCTTGTTATTCTTTGTCTCCTTTCTTAGCCTCCCTCTCTCCCTCTCTCTTTCCCCCAAACCTCCCCCAACCAGCACCACCTCAATCCAGCTGAAATATGTAACCATTACAGAGTGACAGCTTGACACACAATGACCCGTCAGAACATTCATCTCGCAATGTTTTATTTTAGTGAGGAGCCAAACTGCAGAAAAAATAAGCAAGTTGTTTCAAGGCTTGGAAGGAGATCAAACATTTCTGGCATCCCCACTTACCAGACCTTTGATTTACAATGGACTTGTCAGAGCCCGATTAGACAGTGTGTGCTTAAAAACCTACAGAGGCTCCTCCGTGCCCCAGCCCACCACCATTTCCCCCACCAACAGCATGCCTTTGTTCCCCGGAACCAGCAAGCCAGGCTAAACAGAGACTTTGCACCCTTGCAAGAGGACCAGGGACCACGTAAAAGCCAAATAAGCTGCAATTAAATTCTTCTTGCCAAGGTGAAAAAAGAAAGAGATGGTCAGAGATGGGGGGGAGACAGGCACAGAGAGAGGCAAGAGAGAGGAGAGAAAAGGAGAGGATGAGAGGAGAGAAAAAGGATGAAGGGAGAGAAGAAGGTACAAGCTGAGTTCCTTCTGCTAGTCTCTTTACTTCTCCTTCCAAGTCAAAAGTTATCATCTTCCTCAGAAAAAAAAAAAAAAATACCCTGCCATTCCTACCACCAGTGAGCTTTCTCAACCTTATTCAAACGAGAACACTCAGCTTACAAAAAATGAATTGGACCAAAAGTGCAGGTGTTTAAAATATGTTCACGGTATTACGATTTTTGCTAGTAATTACAACTATGAAAATGGCTGGAAATATATTGTTTCAATTTGTATGGAGAACAATTGCAGGGAGAGAGAGAGCGGTGTGATCTGTGCCTGGCATTGGAATGTATAATTCCTTAACCCTATATGGCAGCATGGGGCTTGCTGGAGCAAATTATGAATACATGTGTTTGGAGAGTCTGAATAGTAAATTCGGGTTTTGCACATCCAAAACAATGCAATCTGACATGTGTGATTTATGGAATATTAAGTTAATACAGTATTATGAAATTAGCTTAATGTACTAAAGCTGTAATTTTAAAGTGAAAAACAATGCCGCCAGACGTAAACAATATCAACATTAGCATTTTGTGAAAGCTGAAACCAACTCACTCAAAATGTGTCTGGAGAGTCACGGAGTTACCTCGCCCAACCAGGCCCAAGTTTCAGGAAAGTTTCAGACCCCAGAATAAAATTCCCTACTCAGTGGGTACAGCTGCTTTCTCTCCACCCAAAGCCTGCTGTGCCTGCTGCAATATTATTAGCCACACCACCCCCACCCCTTGGGGAAAATCATCAGAAATTATTCTGAGCTCTTCAGACTAGAGGAACTGGCGATAACTCTGCAGGCTGAGCTCAAAGGGCCTCCCTCCTGGCACTGCCTGCCTCACCCACAATAACCCTGGAGTTGAACTCTGAGGAGAGAGAGCTTGGTGCAATCCCAGGAACTCAGGGTTTCAAGCCTGCAATGAAAGGAACTCCAAGGCCAAGCAAATCTTGTCAACGCAAAAGAGCAAATCGAGCAGCGTAGTCCTAAGACTCCTCAGAGGGGAGGTCTGCCAAAGCCACAGAGACTTATGACATAAAAGAGAACTAGAAACCTTTGGGCTACATCAGGATAAGGCATCCTGAAGTGCAGTGTGGCTGCCTGCGGGCCAGCCCAAGATGACAGAAGCCGGTGAGCATGCACACAGTGGCTTCCCTTGGGCTCCGCTATCAAGGACTACAGGCCAAGGGGATGGATTTGAGCCGGGTGAAGGTTCCCACAGTCCCCTAACCCTCTCCCCAATCCCATTTCACCTCTGATCTCCCAAGGACAGAGGATTTATTGGAACAGTGCCTCCACCCCAGACAGATGTCTGAAACTCCAGGACAGGAGAAGGGAATGTTGTGGTGCTTGAACAGTGTAAAGAACTGATTAGAAAATGTTTCTGTGGCTGTCTTTGCTTTCAATCGAGATTGCCAGAAATGTCACA